>NC_069499.1:1156178120-1156478120 GCF_027579735.1 Bombina bombina | reverse complement strand
CCACGGCCCGCCCTGGCAATTAAGTCAGGTAAACATTTTTTGTTTAAACTACACTCACCACTGCACCCTATGGTTTCTCCTTTTTCTTCCTAACCTTTGGTCGAATGACTGGGGGGTGGAGCTAGAGGGGGAGCTATATGGACAGCTCTGCTGTGTGCTCTCTTTGCCACTTCCTGTAGGGAATGAGAATATCCCACAAGTAAAGGATGAATCCGTGGACTGGATACACCGCAAGAGAAAGTAATTTATCAGGTAAGCATAAATTCTGTTTTTCTTGCAGATTACCAAGTCGGCGGCTAAGAGTTCAGGATTTTCCATCTTAGCACGCAGTGCCTTATGTTTGAATTCTTGATCTGCGGATGCGTCAATTAAATCTAAGCTTTTGGCTATTCCTTCCAAGGGGAGGACCCTGTTTGGGCCTGTCTTGAAGGAGATTATTTCTGTCTTCACGGGAGGTACGGGTCATTCCCTCCCTCAGAATAAGAAATCCGATCAGAAGGCGTCGGATTAATTTTCATTCCTTTCAAAATTTCAAGGGACTTCCCTCTTCCGCTAAACAGGAAGGAAATTATTCTCAAACAAAGTCCACTTGGAGACTCAACCAGTCTTGGAACAGGGTTAAACAATCCAGAAAGCCAGCTGCTGCTACTGAGGCAGCTTGAAGGGTTGGCCCCCGATTCGTGACCGGATCTTGTGGGGGGCAGACTCTCTCTCTTTGTCCAGACCTGGCTGAGAGATGTTCAGGATCCCTGGACACTGGAAATTGTGTCTCAGGGATGTCAGTTGGAGTAAAGAAATTCTTCTCCCGGTGAAAGTTTTCTTCTTTCTCGATTATCTGCAGACCAGATAAAGAGAGAGTTGTTCTTACGTTGTGTAGGAGACCTCTCTTCCATGGAAGTAATAGGTCCTGTTCCGATTCGGGAACAGGGATGGGGGTTTTTATTCAAAGCTCTTTGTAGTTCCCAAAAAAGAGGGAACGTTCCGCCTTTTTTAGACCTCAAGAGTCTAAACTAGTTCCTCAGAGTTCCATCCTTCAAGATGGAAACTATTCAGACTATTTTTCCATTGATCCAGAAGGGCCAATATATGACTACAGTGGACCTAAAGGATGCATATCTCCATGTTCCTATTCTCAGAGATCATCACAAGTTCCTAAGGTTGTCTTTCTGGACTCACATTTTCAGTTTGTGGCTCTTCCTTTCGGTCTGGCCACGACGCCCAGAATTTTCACAAAAGTTCTGGGGTCTCTGCTGGCGGTTCTCAGGTCGCGGGGCATTGTAGTGGCGCCTTATCTGGACGATATTCTGATCCAGGCATCATCTTTTCAGCTAACAAAGTCTCATTACGACATTGTTCTGTCCTTTCTAAGGACTCACAGGTGGAAAATGAATCTAGAACACTAATTGACTCTCTATCCGTGAAGATCATTTTGACGGACGTCAGAAAGTTATAGATTCTGAATGCATGCCGAGCCCTTCAGTCCAATCCTCGGCCGTCAGTGGCTCAGTGCATGGCGGCAATTGGGTTGATGGTATTGGCAATGAACATCTTTCCGTTTGCTCGTTTTCGTCTCAGACCTCTACATCTGAGCATGCTACGACAGTGGAATGGAGATTATGCAAATTTGTCTCCTCAAATAGATTTAGATCAGGGGATCTATGGTGGTTGTCGCCGGATCATCTGTCCCAGGGGACATGCTTCCGCAGACCCTCATGGATGATAGTGACAATGGATGCCAGCCTGATAGGACCGGGAGCAGTCTGGAACTCCCTGAGGGCTCAGGGTGTGTGGACTCGATCTGAGTCTCTACTTTTAATATCCTGGAGTTGAGAGCAATATTCAATGCGCATCAGGCTTGACTTCAGTTGGCGTCGGCCAAATTCATCAGATTTCAGTCAGTCAACATTACGACTGTAGCTTACATCATTCCTCAGGGAGGAACAAGGAGTTTCTTAGCGATGACAGAAGTAGCCAAGTTAATTCAGTGGGCGGAGGCTCACTCTTGTTATCTGCCAGCATTCTACATCTCAGGTGTTGAAAACTGGGAAGTGGATTTTCTGAGCGGACAGTCTTTTCATCCGGGGGAATAGGAACTCCATCCGGAGGTATTTGCCAGCCTGATTCTCAAGTGGGTTAGGCCGGAGTTGGATCTTATGGCATCTCGTCAGAATGCCAAGTTTCCGATACGGGTCCAGGGCCAGGGATCTCCAGGCCGAGCTGATAGATTTGCTCTACTTCCTCGGGTAATTGCTCGAGTCAAACAGGAGCCGGCTTCGATGATTCTAATCGCTCCTGCGTGGCCTCGCAGGAGTTGGTATGCTGATCTGGTGGAAAAGTCATCTCAGCCACTGTGGAAGTTTCCATTGAGGAAAGTCCTTCTCATTCAGGGACCCTTCCATCATCCGAATCTAGTTTTTGTGCAGTTAACTGCTTGGAAATTGAACGCTTGGTTTTATCTAAGCGAGGATTTTCTGATTCGGTCATTGATACTTTGACTCAGGCACGTAAGCCTGTTGCTAGAAAGTTTTAACATAAGATATGGCGTAAATATCTTTATTGGTGCGAATCCAAGGGCTACTCATGGAGTAGAGTTCGGATTCCCAGAATGTTGTCTCTTCTCCAAGAAGGATTGGAAAAAGGGTTGTCAGCTAGTTCCTTAAAGGAACAGATTTCTGCTTTGTCTATTTTGTTACACAAATGTCTGGCAGATGCTCAATCTTTTTGTCAAGCTCTGACTAGAATCAGGCCTGTGTTTAGACCAATTGCTCCTCCTTGGAGTTTGAATTTAGTTCTTAATGTTCTTCAAGGGGTTCCGTTTGAACCTATGCATTCCATAGATATTAAGTTATTATCTTGGAAAGTTTTATTTTTAATTGCTATTTTTTCTGCTCGCAGTGTTTCTGAGCTTTCGGCATTACAATGTGATTCTCCTTATCTTATTTTTCATTCCGATAAGGTAGTGTTGCGTACCAAACCTGGTTTTCTTCCTAAGGTTGTTTCCAACAAAAATATTAATCAGGAAATTGTTGTTCCTTCATTGTGTCCTAATCCTTCTTCTAAGCAGGAGCGTCTGTTATTTAATCTGGACGTAGTCCGTGCCTTGAAGTTCTACTTGCAGGCGACTAAGGATTTTTGTCAATCATCTTCATTATTTGTTGTTTTTTCTGGGAAACGTAGGGGTCAGAAAGCTACGGCTACCTCTCTTTCTTTTTTTACTGAAGAGTATCATCCGTTTTGCATATGAATCTGCTGGACAGCAGCCTCCTGAACGAATTACGGCTCATTCCACTAGGACTGTGGCTTCCTCATGGGATTTTAAAAATGATGCTTCTGTTGAACAGATTTGCAAGGCTGCAACTTGGTCGTCTCTTCACACTTTTTCCAAATTTTACAAATTTGATACATTTGTCTTGTCCGGGGCTGTTTTTGGGAGAAAGGTTCTTCAAGCAGTGGTGCCTTCCGTTTAGGTTTCCAGTCTTGTCCCTCCCTTTCATCCGTGTCCTATAGCTTTGGTATTGTATCCCATAAGTAAGGATGAAATCCGTGGACTCATCGTATCTTGTAAAAGAAAAGGAAATTTATGCTTACCTGATAAATTTATTTCTTTTACGATACGATGAGTCCACGGCTCACCCTGTTTTTCTACGACAGGTAATTTTGTTAAACTTCAGTCACCTCTGCACCTTGGCTTTTGCTTTCTCTTCCTAACTTCGGTCGAATGACTGGAGTGGGAGAGAAGGGAGGAGCTATATATACAGCTCTGATGTGGTGCTCTTTGCCTCCTCCTGCTGACCAGGAGGTGATATCCCATAAGTAAGGATGAAATCCGTGGACTCATCGTATCGTAAAAGAAATACATTTATCAGGTAAGCAAAAATTTCCTTTTTTTCATGCAGATACTTTGCATCTAAATATCTTGCAGATATTTTAGACAATACTTTACGGCATTATTATTCTACAGATCTAATCCTCCAAGTCAAGGTTACGCTGTAAACTAGTGTAGTTATTTTTGAATTAACTCATTAGATCTTTCTGAGCATTGGGGAAAAAATTCATATTATCTGTGCAATTATTTATTGTAAAGAATTGTAGAACACAGAGCATGTTAAGATGATTTTGCTGTATTCTCACTTCTGAAAATCATAAAGTGTTTATTATTTATGTGTGCCTTATCTTTCTCCCTCCTGGTAAGTCTTTTTAGTTCTCTAACATCATATAAAAATCATTATGATATGCATCTTGGAAAGGAAATTTATGACACTATGAGCAAAGCATTGATTTTTTTGAAGGCTGCTTATCTTCATTGAGCAAATTCTAATGCAATCATTCATTTTTTACTTTATTTTATCTAGGGATTGTACAGTCGTTCAAAGAGGGACGAATCCTTGATGAGGTGAGTTGGATATTTAATATCCTTATATACAACATTAGATGATTATTATCAGGACAGTGTTTATTATCTCTGTAGTTATTTTTTTTCTCTCAGAATCTGAGTCATTCATAACATGTGCTATACCTGCAAATCAAGCTTTTAATTCCAATGTACTTACCTCACAGTTATGAATAGCAGCTGTGATTGCCAAAACTCATTAATAGACTATATAGTGACTCTTAAAACCATTGAAATGTTCTCAAGAAATGTCTGTCCTACCACATTTAAAAGCAGTATGTATAAATAGGGAAATTAATTGGGATGCATCCTCGTAAAATTCTACTTTCTTTGTGAAAAAGGTTAAAAAAAATATTGTGTGATGAATTTTGTATGAATAAGCCTAATGAGTTTCCAATCGTTAAATCCAGACATTGTCTTAAGGTGAGGTCCAAAAGTAGAACAGTGTAGCTGATTCTTATTCAATACAATGTGCCCTGCAAGTTGACTATTGGCACAGTCTTCTGTCTGGGCAAAGACAAAATGTCGATCAACTTGAAGATAATTATTTTTATTGCTTACTGAATTAAATCAAAGTTATTCAATTAATTGACCCATGTTTCCTTCCTTTGTATTGCTATGTAGGTTGAATCAGTTCTGCCAAGAGGAAGGGGAAAAAAACACTTTTCACATTTTTGCTTATGATTTCAACAATCAGTACTCTTTGTCCAATCTCTGTTATATGCTACCACAACTTGATTGAAAATTGCCTGCTCTATCCAAGCTTTAATCATTTTGTTTAAGAAAATACAAGAGTATGCTAACAATTCTTCATATTCAGGTAGATAGCTACCCTCAACGTGGAGTAACTGGAAAAGTCACAAAAGCCGTTGAGATTCTCTTTCTATATTTGCTGGTTTTACAAATGCACAGCAGTCCAGTGATGCATTTCTTCAAAAGTAGCTTAAGTATGCTTGTCAGGTCCTTTTTGTTGTCAGAGGCCAGCTTTTAAAGGGGCATAAAAGTTGAAAGGCTCTAAAGTGTTAGAGTATTTTATTATTGCACTTTCTCTTGTAAGGTGTATCCAGTCCACGGGTTCATCCATTACTTGTGGGATATTCTCCTTCCCAACAGGAAGCTGCAAGAGGACACCCACAGCAGAGCTGTCTATATAGCTCCTCCCCTAACTGCCACCCCCAGTCATTCTCTTGCAGCTCTCGACAAGATAGGAAGTATCAAGAGATATGTGGTGACTTAGTGTAGTTTTACCTTCAATCAAAAGTTTGTTATTTTTAAACGGTACCGGCGTTGTACTGTTTTACTCTCAGTCAGAAATTAGAAGAAGAATATGCCTGGAGGTTGATGATTTTGGCGGTTTGTAACTAAGGTCCATTGCTGTTCTCACGCATTACTGAAGAGTATGGGAAAGACTTCAGTTGGGGGAACGGTTTGCAGATTACCTGCTTTGAGGTATGTTCAGTACATTTATTTCTAGAGAGATGATAAGATCTAGAAAATGCTGACAGAGCCTTGTATAATTGAGGTAAGCCTGATGCAGTGATTTAACAACGACTGGGATCATGCTTACAAAAAAGGGTAATATTCATGTTAATACTCATATTTCTTAGTGACAAAACGTTTACATGTTATATAGAAAGAACATTTTTTTCTCTGAGGGTGATAAATCGTTTTTTGGGGCCTAGTTTCCACATGGCTAGTGAGATACTCCTAGAAATATTTTCTTAAGGCCCTCTGGCATCGAGTGCATGGTGGGAGGGGCCTATTTTCGCGCTCTAGATGCGCAGTTCATATTCAGACTGAGACATCCAGCTTCCATAAAGGAGTCCTCTGGCATCTGAGGACCACTATAGAGGGCTTATTTCCTTCCTAAATCGTATTTGAGGGCAGGTAGGAGCCACACCAGAGCTGTGGCAAGGTGTTTAACTGTTTATTAACGTTTTTTAAAGTTTTTCAAATCCGGTTTGGGGCCTAAAGGGTTAATCATCCATTTGCAAGTGGTTGCAATGCTGCTTTAGTCCCTTATACACACTAAAAATTTCAAAGAGTTTACTACTTTTTAACACTGTTTTGCAGTTTATGTGATAGTTTTTTTTCTCTTAAAGGCACAGTACCGTTTTTATTTAATTGCTGTTTCACATTTATTAAAGTGTTTTCCAAGCTTGCTGGTCTCATTACTAGTCTGTTAAACATGTCTGACATAGAGGAAACTCCTTGTTCAATATGTTTAGAAGCCATTGTGGAACCCCCTCTTAGAATGTGTACCAAATGTACTGAAATTTCTATAACTTATAAAGACCATAGTATGGCATTTAGAGATTTATCACCAGAGGTTTCTCAGACTGACAAAAGGGAGGTTATGCCACCTAGCTCTCCCCACGTGTCAGAACCTATAATTCCTCTCAAGTGACGCCAAGTACATCTAGCGCGTCCAATGCGTTTACCTTACAAGACATGGTGGCAGTTATGACTAATACCCTCACAGAGGTATTGTCCAAACTGCCAGGGTTACAAGAAAAGCGAGACAGCTCTGGGGCTAGAACAAATACAGAGCTTTCTGACGCTTTAGTAGCTATGTCCAATATACCCTCACAATGCTCCGAAGCCGTGGCAAGGGATTTGCTATCTGAGGGTGAGATTTCAGATTCAGGGAAGACGTTACTTCAGTCAGATTCTGAAATGACAGCCTTTAAATTTAAGCTTGAACACCTCCGCTTATTGCTCAGGGAGATTTTAGCGACTCTGGATGACTGTGACCCCATTGTAGTTCCAGAGAAATTGTGTAAAATGGACAAATACTTTGCAGTGCCTGTTTACACTGATGTTTTTCCAGTCTCTAAGAGGTTTTTGGAAATTATTACTAAGGAATGGGATAGACCAGGTGTGCCGTTCTCTCCCCCTCCTGCTTTTAAAAAGATGTTTCCCATAGATGCCGCCATACGGGACTCGTGGCAGACGGTCCCTAAGGTGGAGGGAGCAGTCTAGCTAAGCGTACAACTATCCCCGTCGAGGACAGTTGTGCTTTCTTAGATCCTATGGATAAAAAATTGGAGGGTCTCCTTAAGAAATTTTTTATCCATCAAGGTTTTATTCTCCAGCCTCTTGCATGCATTGCCCCAGTTACTGCTGCAGCGGCTTTTTGGTTCGAGTCTCTTGAGGAGATTCTACAGGTGGAGACCCTGTTAGATGATATTTTAGACAGGATTAAAGCTCTCAAGTTAGCTAATTCCTTTATTTCTGACGCCGTTTTTCATCTAACCAAACTAACGGCTAAGAATTCAGGTTTTGCCAATCTGGTGCGCAAGTCCTGGTCAGCAGACGTTACTTCAAAGTCTAAGCTTCTTATCATCCCCTTCAAAGGACAGACCCTATTCGGGCTGGGCCTGAAGGAGATCATTTCTGATATTACTGGAGGAAAAGGTCATGCCCTTCCTCAGGATAGGTCCAATAAATTAAGGACCAAACAGAATCATTTTCATTCATTTCAAAACTTCAAGAGTGGCGCAGCTTCAGCTTTTTCTAATGCAAAACAAGAGGGAAATTTCGCCCAGTCCAAACCAGTCTGGCGACCGAACCAGGCTTGGAACAAGGGGAAGCAGGCCACAAAACCTGCTGCCGCCTCTAAGACAGCATGAAGGAGTAGCCCCCGATCCGGGACCGGATCTAGTAGGGGGCAGACTTTCTCTCTTCGCCCAGGCTTGGGCAAGAGACGTCCAGGATCCCTGGGCATTAGAGATTGTTTCCCAGGGATATCTTCTGGACTTCAAAGCTTCATCTCCAAAGGGGAGATTTCATCTCTCACAATTATCTGTAAACCAGATAAAGAGAGATGCATTCTTACGTTGTGTTCAAGACCTACTGGTTATGGGAGTGATCCACCCAGTTCCAAGGGAGGAACAGGGGCAGGGCTTCTATTCAAATCTGTTTATAGTTCCCAAAAAAGAGGGAACTTTCAGACCAATCTTGGATCTCAAGATCCTAAACAAATTTCTCAGAGTCCCATCCTTCAAGATGGAGACTATCCAAACCATCCTCCCTGTGATCCAGGAGTGTCAATTTATGACTACCGTGGACTTAAAGGATGCTTACCTCCACATTCCGATTCACAGAGATCATCATCAGTTCCTCAGGTTCGCCTTCCTAGACAGGCATTACCAGTTTGTGGCTCTTCCCTTCGGGCTAGCTACGGCACCAAGAATCTTTACGAAGGTTCTAGGGTCGCTTCTGGCGGTTCTATGGCAACGAGGCATAGCGGTGGCTCCTTGCCTAGACAACATTCTGATACAGGCGTCGATTTTTCAAATCGCCAAGTCACATACGGACATTGTTCTGGCTTTTCTGAGGTTTCACGGGTGGAAGGTGAACGAAGAAAAGAGTTCTCTCTCCCCTCTCACAAGAGTTTCCTTCCTAGGAACACTGATAGATTCAGTAGAAATGAAAATTTTTCTGACAGAGGTCAGGTTATCACAGCTTCTAACTTCCTGCCGTGCTCTTCATTCCACTTCTCGGCCGTCAGTGGCTCAGTTAATGGAAGTAATCAGCCTAATGGTAGCGGCAATGGACATAGTTCCGTTTGCCCGCCTACATCTCAGACTACTGCAACTTTGCATGCTCAATCAGTGGAATGGGGACTACACAGATTTGTCCCCTCTGCTAAATCTGGATCAAGAGACCAGGGATTCTCTTCTCTGGTGGTTATCTCGGGTCCATCTGTCCAGGGGAATGAGTTTCCGCAGGCCAGAGTGGACTATATTGACGACAGATGCCAGCCTTCTGGGCTGGGGCGCAGTCTGGAACTCCCTGAAGGCTCAGGGTTCGTGGACTCGGGAGGAAGCCCTCCTTCCGATAAACATTCTGGAACTGAGAGCGATATTCAATGCTCTTCAGGCTTGGCCTCAACTAGCTGTGGTCAGGTTCATCAGATTTCAGTCGGACAATATCACGACTGTAGCCTATATCAACCATCAGGAGGGAACAAGAAGCCCCCTGGCAATGTTGGAGGTTTCAAAGATAATTCTATGAGCAGAGGTTCACTCTTGCCATCTCTCAGCTATCCATATCCCAGGAGTAGAGAACTGGGAGGCGGATTTTCTAAGTCGGCATACTTTTCATCCGGGGGAGTGAGAGCTCCATCCGGAGGTATTTGCCCAGCTGATACAACTATGGGGCAAACCAGAACTGGATCTGATGGCGTCTCGTCAGAACGCCAAGCTTCCTTGTTACGGGTCCAGGTCAAGGGATCCCCAGGCAGCGCTGATAGATGCTCTAGCAGTGCCTTGGTCCTTCAGCCTGACTTATGTGTTCCCGCCATTTCCTCTCCTCCCTCGCCTGATTGCCAAGATCAAGCAGGAGAGAGCTTTGGTGATTTTGATAGCACCTGCGTGGCCACGCAGGACTTGGTATGCAGATCTGGTGGACATGTCATCCTTTCCACCATGGACTGCAAGGCCCATTCAAACATCCAAATCTAATTTCTCTGCGGCTGACTGCTTGGAGATTGAACGCTTGATTTTATCAAAACGTGGTTTCTCCGAGTCGGTCATTGATACCTTGATTCAGGCTCGAAAGCCTGTCACCAGGAAAATATCATAAGATATGGTGTAAATATCTTCATTGGTGTGAATCCAAGGGTTACTCATGGAGTAAGGTCAGGATTCCTAGGATATTATCCTTTCTCCAAGAAGGATTGGAGAAGGGATTGTCAGCTAGTTCTTTAAAGGGACAGATTTCTGCTCTGTCTATTCTTCTGCACAAGCGTCTGGCAGATGTTCCAGACGTTCAGGCGTTTTGTCAGGCTTTAGTTAGAATCAAGCCTGTGTTTAAACCTGTTGCTCTGCCATGGAGTTTAAATTTAGTTCTTAAGGTTCTTCAAGGGGTTCCGTTTGAACCTCTGCATGACATAGATAACAAGCTTTTATCTTGGAAAGTTCTGTTTTTGGTAGCTATCTCTTCGGCTTGAAGAGTTTCAGAGTTATCTGCCTTACAGTGTGATTCCCCTTATCTGATCTTCCATGCAGATAAGGTAGTTTTGCGTACCAAACCTGGGTTTCTTCCTAAGGTGGTATCTAATAAGAATATCAATCAGGAGATTGTTGTTCCGTCACTGTGTCCTAATCCTTCTTCAAAGAAGGAACGTCTATTACACAATCTTGATGTGGTTCGTGCTTTAAAGTTTTATTTACAAGCCACTAAGGATTTTCGTCAAACATCTGCATTGTTTGTTGTCTACTCTGGACAGAGGAGAGGCCAAAAGTCTTCAGCATCTTCTCTTTCTTTTTGGCTGAGAAGCATAATCCGTTTAGCTTATGAGGCTGCTGGCCAGCAGCCTCCTGAAAGAATTACAGCTCATTCCACTAGAGCGGTAGCTTCCACATGGGCTTTTAACAATGAGGCCTCTGTTGAACAGATTTGTAAGGCGGCGACTTGGTCTTCGCTTCATACTTTTTCTAAATTCTACAAATTTGATACTTTTGCTTCCTCGGAGGCTATTTTTGGGACAAAGGTCTTGCAGGCAGTGGTTCCTTCCGTTTAAGTTCCTGCCTTGTCCCTCCCTTCATCCGTGTCCTAAAGCTTTGGTATTGGTATCCCACAAGTAATGGATGAACCCGTGGACTGGATACACCTTACAAGAGAAAACAAAATTTATGCTTACCTGATAAATTTCTTTCTCTTGTGGTGTATCCAGTCCATGGCCCCGCCCTGTCACTTTAAGGCAGGTGTTTTTTATTTAAACTACAGTCACCACTGCACTCTAAAGTTTCTTCTCCTTTTTTCTTGCTTGTCTTCGGTCGAATGACTGGGGGTAGCAGTTAGGGGAGGAGCTATATAGACAGCTCTGCTGGTGGGTGTCCTCTTGCAGCTTCCTGTTGGGAAGGAGAATATCCCACAAGTAATGGATGAACCCGTGGACTGGATACACCACAAGAGAAAGAAATTTATCAGGTAAGCATAAATTTTGTTTTTGCTTGCATCTAACTATAGGCTAGAAGTAATCCTTTTTTTGCGCGTCTGTAGCACTCGTATTACAAGCTGAAGTTGAAAAGTTTTTCGCTTGCGTGCTAACCCGATGCCCAACAAGGCCAAACTTGTGAATATCGCAATTGCGTTACCGTATTCCCCCCTAGAAGTCAGGGGGAGTAAGAAAAGTGGGGGGAAATCCCAACACCCTACTTGCGCCCAAAAACACAACAGAAAAAAAATAATTTTATGTAAGAACTTACCTGATAAATTTATTTCTTTCATATTGGCAAGAGTCAATGAGCTAGTGACGTAATGGATATACAATCCTACCAGGAGGGGCAAAGTTTCCCAAACCTCAAAATGCCTATAAATACAACCCCTCACCACACCCACAATTCAGTTTAACTAATAGCCAACTAGTGGGGTGATAGAAAAAAGGAATAAAAAGCATCAACAAAGGAATTTGGAAATAATTGTGCTTTATACAAAAAAAATCATAACCACCATAAAAAGGGTGGGCCTCATGGATTCTTACCAATATGAAAGAAATTAATTTATCAGTTAAGTTCTTACATAAATTATGTTTTCTTTCATGTAATTGGCAAGATTCCATGAGCTAGTGACGTATGGGATAGCAATACCCAAGATGTGAACTCCACGCATGAGTCACTAGAGAGGGATAAAAATAAAAAACAGCCATTTTTTGCTGAAAAAATATTAATCCCACAACCCAAAATATAAGTTTATTCTCATAAATGAAAAGAAAAACTTAAAACATTAGCAGAAGAATCAAACTGAAAACAGTTGCCTGAAGAACTTTTCTACCAAAAACTGCTTCAGAAGAAGCAAATACATCAAAACGGTAGAATTTAGTAAATGTGTGCAAAGGAGACCAAGTTGCTGCTTTGCAAATCTGATCAACTGAAGCTTCATTCTTAAAAGCCCATGAAGTGGAGACTGATCTAGTAGAATGAGACTCCAATTAAGCTTGATGAATCAAAAACCTTTAACCACGAAGCCAAGGAAACAGCAGAAGCCTTCTGACCTTTCCTAGAACCAGAAAAATATAATAAATAGACTAGAAGTCTTCCTGAAATCTTTAGTAGCTCCAACATAATATTTCAAAGCTCTTACCACATCCAAAGAATCTAAGGATCTCTCCAAAGAATTCTTAGGATTAGAACAAAAGGGAAGGGACAACAATGTCTTTATTAATGTTGTTAGAATTCAAAACCTTAGGTAAGAATTTATGGTGAAGTCTGCAAAACCGCTTATCCTGATGAAAAATCAGAGAAGGAGATTCACAAGAGAGAGCAGATAATTCAGAAACTCTTCTAGCAGGAGATGGCCAAAAGAAACACTTTTCAAGAAAGTAGTTATAATGTTCAAAGAATGCATAGGCCCAAACTAAATTAAGACTCCAAGTAGGAGAGATTGATCTAATGACAGGCTTGATACGAACCAAAGCCTGCACAAAACAATGAATATCAGGAAGTTTAGAAATCTTTCTGTGAAATAAAACAGAACTTGCAGACAAACCTTTATCCAAACCATCCTGAAGAAACTAAAATTCTAGGAATTCTAAAAGAATGCCAAGAGAATTTATGAGAACACCATGAAATTTAAGTCTTCCAAACTCAATAATAAATCTTTCTAGAAAGATTTACGAGCCTGCAACATAGTATTAATTACTGAGTCAGAGAAACCTCTATGACTACGCACTAAGCGTTCAATTTCCATGCCTTCAAGTTTAATGATTTGAGATCCTGATGGAAAAACGGACCTTGAGATAGAAGGTCTGGCCTTAGTGGAAGTGGCCAAGGTTGGCAACTGGACATCCGAACAAGATCCGCATACCAAAACCTGTGAGGCCATGCTGGAGCTACCAGCAGCACAAACGATTGCTCCATGATGATTTTGGAGATCACTCTTGGAAGAAGAACTAGAAGCTGGAAAATATAAGCAGGTTGATAACACCAAGGAAAGTGTCAATGCAGCCACTGCTTTCCGCCTGCAGTTCCCTGGACAGGTACCTGGAAAGTTTTTTGTTTAATGCCATCAGATCTATTTCTGGAAGCCCCCACATCTGAACAATTTGAGAAAAACACATCTGGTGGAGAGACCATTCTCCCGGATGTAAAGTCTGATGACTGAGGTAAATCCGCTTCCCAATTGTCTATACCTGGGATATGAACCGCAGAAATTAGACAGGTGCTGGATTCTGCCCAAACAATTATCCAAGATACTTCTTTCATAGCTTGAGCACTGTGAGTCCCACCCTGATGATTGACATATGCCACAATTGTGATATTGTCTGTCTGAAAACAAATGACAGTTATCTCTTTAACAGAGGCCAAAACTGAATAGCCCTGAGAATTGCACAGAGTTCCAAGATATTGATTGTTAATCTCGCCTCTTGAGATTTCCAAAAATCCTTGTGCTGTCAGAGATCCCCAAACAGCTCCCCAACCTGAAAGACTCGCATCTGTTGTGATCACAGTCCAGGTTGGACGGACCGAAAGTGGCCCCTAAAATTATACGATGGTGATCTAACCACCAAGTCAGAGAAGGTCGAACATTGGGATTTAAGGATATTAATTGTGATATCCTTGTATAATCCCTGCACCATTTGTTCAGCATACAAAGCTGGAGAGGTCTCATATGAAAATGAGCAAAGGGGATCGCGTCCGATGCTGCAGTCATGAGACCTAAAACTTCTATGCACATAGCTACTGAAGGGAATGACTGAGACTGAAGGTTCCGACAGGCTGCAACCAATTTCAAACGCCTCTTCTCTGTTAGAGACAAAGTCATGGTCACTGAATCTATCTGGAAACCTAAAAAGGTTACCCTTGTTTGAGGAATCAAAGAACTTTTTGGTAAATTGATCCTCCAACCATGTCTTCGAAGAAACAACACTAGTTGATTCGTGTGAGATTCTGCAGAACGTAAAGACTGAGCGAGTACCAAGATATCGTCCAAATAAGGAAATACCACAATACCCCACTCTCTGATTACAGACAGTAGGGCACCTAGAACCTTTGAAAAGATTCTTGGAGCTGTCGCTAGGCCAAAAGGAAGAGCAACAAATTGGTAATGCTTGTCTAGAAAAGAGAATCTCAGGAACTGATAGTGATCTGGATGAATCGGAATATGAAGATATGCATCTTGTCTATTGTGGACATATAATGACCTTGCTGAACAAAAGGCAGAATAGTCCTTATAGTCACCATTTGAAAGTTGGTACTCTTACATATCGATTCAAAATCTTTAGATCCAAAACTGGTCTGAATGAATTTTCTTTCTTTGGGACAATGAATAGATTTGAATAAAACCCCAGATCCTGTTCCTAAAACGGAACTGGCATGATTACCCCTGATAACTCCAAGTCTGAAACACACTTCAAGCAGATTCCTTGGGGGAAGGATTAGGTTTCTGTTCCTTATTTTGTTGAAAGGAACGAAAACGGTTAGAAGCTTTAGATTGACCCTTAGATTTTTATCCTGAGGCAAAAAAACTCCCTTCTCCCCAGTAACAGTTTACATTATTGAATCCAACTGAGAACCAAATAATTTATTACCTTGGAAAGAAACAGATTGCAATCTAGACTTAGAAGTCATATCAGCATTCCAAGATTTGAGCCACAAAGCTCTTCTAGCTAAAATAGCTAAAGACATAGATTTAACATAAATTTTGATAATATCAAAAATGGCATCACAAATGAAATTATTAGCATGTTGAATCAACTTAACAATGCTAGACAAATCATGATCCAATACTTGTTGCGCTAAAGTATCCAACCAAAAAGTTGAAGCGAGCCGCAACATCAGCCAAAGAAATTGCAGGCCTAAGAAGATTACCTGAATATAAATAAGCTTTCCTTACATAAGATTCAAGTTTCCTATCTAAAGGATCTTTAAAAGAAGTACTATCTTCCGTAGGAATAGTAGTACGTTTAGCAAGAGTAGAAATTTCCCCCATCAACCCTGGGGATCTTTTCCCAAAACTCCAATCTAACTTCTGGCAAAGGATTAAAATTTTTAAACCTTGAAGAAGGAATAAAAGAAGTACCAAGCTTATTCCATTCCTTAGAAATCATATCAGAAATAGCATCAGGAACTGGAATAACCACAGGAGGTTTATAAACAGAATTTAAACGTTTACTAGTTTTAATATCAAGAGGACTAGTTTCCTCCATATCCAATGTAATCAACACTTCTTTTTAGGCCTGGCAACAACTAATCGGTAAGTTTTTGATCATAAAAATAGTTGTCAACAATCTCATTATCAATTAGGTGGTCAGCGATTAGTTGGTCAGTTGCACAGCACCAGCTGCTTTAATCTGACGATCTACTGCAACTAAGATTGTGCAAAAAAAAATTTAATTTATTTATTTTTTTAATCTTTTTTCTATCCGATTAATCGGACAATTAATTATCCGATTAATCGGAATAGAAAAAATAATAATAAATAAAAATGTTTGTACAATACCCATGTGCAGGAGTTCATCGGATTGAAGCAGCTGGTGCTGTGCAATAACCAACTAATCGCTGACCACCTAATTGATAATGACATTCTTTGACAACTATTTTATGATCAATCTTACCGATTAGTTGTTGCAGCCCTACTTCTTTTAACAAAGAACAAATATACTCCAATATAAATAAATAAGAGGATTTGTCAGTGTCAATATCTGAGGCAGGATCTTCTGAATCAGATAGATCCTCATCAGTAAAGGATAATTCAGTATTTACAGGTATATCTGTGCATTAGATGTTGAGGGAACAGCAACAGGTAATAAGCTACTACTGATGGATACATTCTCTGCATATAAAAGTTTATCATGACAACTATTACAAACCACAGCTGGAGGTATAACCTCCACAAGTTTACAACAAATGCACTTAGCTTTGGTAGAACTATTATCAGGCCGCAGGGTTCCAACAGTGATTTCTGAGACAGGATCAGATTGAAACATCTTGCAAATGCAAGAGAAAAAAACAGCATATAAAGCAAAATTATCAATTTCCTTATATGGGCAGTTTCAGGAATGGGAAAAAAATGCAAACAGCATAACCCTCTGAAATAGAAAAAAGGCAGGAGGCAAAAAAGAATGGGGTCTTAAATAATGAAAATATTTGGCGCCAAGTATGACGCACAACAAACAGAAAAAATATTTTTTTGGAAACAAAACCGTCCAGAAACGACACACTCACGTCATAGATGACACAACCTTGTGAAAGGACCCGGCGTCAACTAAGACGCCGAAAATGACAAATTTGCGTCAATGAACGTAACTTCGCGCCAAAAAAATCTTGCGCCATGAATGACGCAATAAACTTTAGCATGTTGCGCCCCTCGCAAGACTAATTCTGCCCACGAATTTGAAAATGACAGTCAATTGAAAAAAGACTACTACCCCCAGGTAAGAAATACTTTTTCCATAAAAAATGCATTTCCCAGATATGAAACTGACAGTCTGCAAAAGGAAATATATTGAAACCTGAATCATGGCAAATATAAGTACAATACATATATTTAGAACTTTATATAAATACATAAAGTGCCAAACCATAGCTGAGAGTGTCTTAAGTAATGAAAACATACTACCTGAAGACACCCATCCACATATAGCAGATAGCCAAACCAGTACTGAAACGGTTATCAGTAGAGGTAATGAAATATGAGAGTATATTATCGATCTGAAAAGGGAGGTAGAGATGAATCTCTACGACCGATAACAGAGAACCTATGAAATAGATCCCCATGAGGAAAACCATTGCATTCAATAGGTGATACTCCCTTCACATCCCTCTGACATTCACTGTACTCTGAGAGGAAACAGGCTTCAAAGAAGCTGAAAAGGGCCATATCAACGTAGAAATCTTAGCACAAACTTACTTCACCACCTCCATAGGAGGCAAAGTTTGTTAAACTGAATGTGGGCATGGTGAGGGGTGTATTTATAGGCATTGAGGTTTGGGAAACTTTGCCCCTCCTGGTAGGATTGTATATCCCATATGTCACTAGCTCATGGACTCTTGCCAATTACATGAAAGAAATATAGTATTTCACATTCCAAGATTCTTCACATAGAAGAATATGTTCTATTTATTCATAAATACTTATTTCTACATATATCTGATGGTATTTTGGTAACAAAAAAATATATTAATATATATTTCTATACCTAACTATAACCGATATTGTCTTTTCACAAGCCTTTTTAATTGCGTTATTACAAGTTGAACAAAATCGCAATTGCGCTAGCGCAATCGCCATTTACGCTTCAATCCTTACCACGATCTCAGAGCTGTGGTTAACTGTTTTCCAAAACGAATAAGTTGCACAAAACACTTTAAAAATAAATTTCAAGGTACACTTACACTAATATTAACATTTTCTAATAAATAAAAAAAAATTGCACAAAAAAGTTATAAGGGCTCATGTTGCTATGTTTGCGCAATGGTGTTTTTTTTCCCCCATTGACTTCTGTGGGGAATGCGAAAATTCGATCGTGTTTGCACAATCTTGGATGTTAGTTGTTTTTTTTTTTTTCCTCCATTGATTTCTATAGGGGAATACATTCAAGCAAAAACTTGACAAACACTAAACCCAAAATTTTTCTTTCCCACCCTGGGGTGCTAAGATTTTTTAAGGTGTTTTTTTTAACTTTTTTTTTTTCCCCAGATCCCTAGGACTTGCACTGTTTGAAAGGTTATTCGATTACCTTTCCAATGGTGAGTCTTGGGGGTCTGTAGCTCTTTAGATGCCTGAGATACAGGCTTCTAAGCAGCATGCCCCCTGTTCCTATACTTAACATTGTTAAGTATTAATAAAGTGGCACGGTGACGTCATCACGTTATTGCGCGTGACGTCACCGTGCATAACGTGAAGCCCCGGCGATGCCTGTCACTATGCAGGCCCGATCGCCAGGGTAGGAGCCGGAGGGAGCCCCCAGATTACCCTCAAGGTGGGAGAGTGCTGGTGACAGCTCTGAGCCGTCGTCAGCACCCAGAGTGGGAAACTCTGTGACGGCTCAGAGCCTTCATTAGCACTCAGGGGGTTAAGTTTGGATTTTTGTGCTATTCAGGTTAACGCTTGCGCAAAATATTTTTTTTGTAACTTGTAATACGAATGCAACCCAATTAGCGGAAAAAGCTTAACTGTTCGCGGACAGTGGGGGGTAAATATGGTGCCACTTGTAATCTAGCTCTTAATGTGTGTGTTGATTTTTTTTTTTTTTAAGGAAAGCTTAATTAAACATTTTGGGTCAGATTACCTGTGGAGCGCTAAGAATTATGCGCAAACGAAAAGGGCTATGTTGCGGGTGTTGGTGCGGCATCAGGTTTACTGCTCATATTACAAGTTCAAAGTAAGTGGGATCACTTGAGCGCTGAGTTACACAAAACACATAAAAAATACATTTAAATAGTACAGTTACACTCATAACACCATCTAATAAAAATGTATCCAAAAAATATTGCATAAAAAGTTATAAGGGCTCAAATATATAGGTTCCAGGTGTTAAGGAAAATAAGGCAGGCAAAGGGCTTTTACATAAAGATTCATGCATTTACAGGTCTAAATATGTGTGTATATATATATATATATATATATATATATTATTATGTATTTTTTATGTGTGTGTTCATATGTAAATATGTATTTACAGACATATTTAAATACATATGTAGACATATATAATGACATCAATTAAGAGAGAAGCGCTCAACCTGGGAATGAACAATTGCCATAATAGCTCAACATGTGCCTTACACAGAGAAGAACTTTTCTGTAGCATATCAGTCTAATCCTGTCAGGGTGCCAGGAATCAGACTGAGACGAGAAGTGCAAAAATAATCACACCTTTATTAATAACAAAAAATAATAAAAATCCACAAGTCAAATAACAAGCCAGGAGTCAAAACCAGAGCTGGTAGTCAGACCGAGCCGAGTCAGGAGACCAAAGCGAATAGTAAGACGAGCTGGAATCAGGAACAAGGAAAATAGCAGAGTCAGGAACAAGCCAGGGATCAGGAACCAGGAAGGACGTCAGACAGCCAGGTAATACACAGGAACTCTCACAAAACAGGTCTGAGACAACGCAAAAGCAAAGCATACTGAACAGAGGCCCTTTAAATAATAAGTGATGACATCACAATTCTGAGACCTGCATCCTGTCTCACACAGATGATGCACACCAGTCTGGCCATAAAAGGAAGGTGCAGGAAATGAGCAGCATCCCCCACAATGCACCATAGTCAGCAAGAGAGGTGAGTAAAATGGCTGCCAGCAGCACATGGCAAACAAAACAGGGAAAAAAAGCTGACAGTACCATCCCCTCAACAACCCCCTCTCCCCCGTGGGAGGACAAAAGGCTTATTGGGGAAACAGTCATGGAAGGCACGGAGGAGGGCGGGAGCATGAACATCAGCGGAGGGAACCCAAGAACGCTCCTCCGGACCATAGCCCCTCCAGTGAACCAAATACTGTACACGACCCCTGGACATACGAGAGTCAATAATGCTGCTAACCTCATACTCCTCATGGTTGTCAACAAAGATAGGATGGGGACGAGGCAACACAGTGGTAAACCGATTACAAACCAATGGTTTTCAAGAGGGAGACATGAAAAACATTGGAGATGTGCATTGCAGGAGGACGGTCAAGAGCGTAGGCCACAGGATTGTAGGCCACAGGAAAAGGACCAACATAACAAGGAGCCAGTTTATTGGAAGGCACACGAAGGTTCAAATTGCGGGAGGACAGCCAAACTCTCTCCCCAACCTGGTAGGAAGGCGCAGGCAGATGCCTTAGATCAGCTTGGAACTTTTGGCGCTTCATAGAACGATGAAGGCAATCTTGAATCTGCACCCACATGGAACGGAGTTGCCGGAGATTGCTCCTTCAAAGCCGGAATACCCTGAGACATGATGAATCGGGCAACAAGGACGGTTGAAACCCATAATTCGCCATGAACGGGGATAACTTGGATGAAGTATTAATAGCACTATTACGAGCAAACTCTGCCCAAGGTAACAGTTCAGACCCATTATTGTGGTGATCTGAGACATAGCAACGGAGGAACTGTTCCAGAGCTTGATTAGACCATTCCGCAGCCCCATTGGATTGAGGGTGATATGCAGAGGAGAAGGAAAGCTGGATCCCCATTTGAGCACAAAAGGAACGCCAAAATCTGGAGACAAACTGGGCTACCCCGGTCCGGACACTATCTCCTTGGGTAACCATGTAAACAGAAGACCTCCCAGGCAAAAATTGAAGCAAGCTCCTGAGCTGTAGGCAACTTCATCAAGGGAATGCAATGTGACATTTTAGAATAACGGTCAACAACCATAAGGATAACAGTATTTGCCATTGGAAACAGGGAGCTCGACAATGAAGTCCATGGAAAGATGTGTCCAAGGATGCTCACCATTAGCAATAGGTTGAAGAAGACCCACAGGAAGACGTCGAGGAGTCTTATTCTGTGCACAAACTGAGCAGGAAGCAACATACGCAGCAACATCAGAACGAAGACCTGGCCACCAGAATTGTCGAGTGACAGACCAAATAATTTGGTTCTTGCCTGGGTGAATTCCGGCTTTAGGATAGTGGTAAGTGTGCAAAAGTTTAGTTCGAAGATTCTCAGGAACAAAACACTAAACACTAGATTTCTCAGGAGGTGCATTGGTTTGTGCAGCAAGGATCTCCTCCCCAAGGGAGAAGTCAAATTGGTACGTATGGTAGCTAAAATATGGTCAGGAGGTATAACAGGAGTAGGTACAGACTCCTCCTTGGACAGAGGCGAAAATTGTCGAGAGAGGGCATCAGCCCTAACATTCTTACTATCAGGCAGGTAGGAGACCACATAATTAAACCAAGACAAAAATAGCCCCCATCTGGCCTGTCGGGGCGACAAACGTTTTGCTTCAGATAGATAAGTTAAATTCTTGTGGTCAGTAAGAATGAGCACTGGCACGCTAGTACCCTCGAGAAGATGCCTCCATTCCTTGAGTGCCATAATTATGGCCAGTAATTCCCTGTCGCCAATTTCATAATTTCACTCCGCTGGAGATAATTTCTTAGAGAAAAAACCACACGGATACAAGGAACCGTCAGGTGTAGGATGTTGAGACAAGAGGGCACCTACTCCAGTCTCAGACGCATCGACCTCAAGAACGAAAGGCAGGACAGGGTTAGGATGAGCCAGAACTGGAGCGGCAGCAAAAGCAGTCTTAAGACTATCAAATGCCTTAATGGCAGTAGGTGACCAATGAGTGGATCATTCTCTTTGCGGGTCATGTCTGTGATAGGTTTGACCAAGGAAGAAAAGTTTTTAATAAACTTTCTATAGTAATGGGCGAACCCCAAAAAACGTTGAATAGACCGAAGACCAACTGGGCGAGGCCACTGCAGAACTGCAGATAACTTGTCAGGATCCATGGAGAACCCTGCAACGGAGATAACATAACCTAGGAAGGTTACTTGAGTCTGATGGAACTCACATTTCTCGAGTTTACAAAACAGGCTGTTCTCACGTAGTCTCTGAAGAACCCGTGTAACATCAGAACAATGAGCCTCAAGTGTGAGTGAGTGTATGAGGATGTCGTCTAAGTACACCACAAACACACTGTTGCAACATATCTCGTAGGACATCATTAATTAATTCCTGGAAAACAGCAGAGCATTACATAGGCCAAAGGGCATTACAAGATACTCATAATGCCCGCTCCTGGTGTAAAACGCTGTTTTCCATTCGTGGCCCTCCTTGATCCTAACGAGATTGTACGCTCCTCTCAAATCAAGTTTAGTAAAGACCGTAGCTCCCTTGAGGTGGTCAAAGAGTTCCGTAATGAGCGGAATAGGGTAAGCATTCTTAATGGTAAGACGATTAAGACCCCTATAATTGATGCATGGTCTTAACTCACCACCCTTTCTCTTCACAAAGAAGAAGCCAGCCCCTGCAGGAGAGCAGGATTTGCGGGTGATCCCCGCGACAGAGCATCGGCAACATACTCCTCTATAGCACAATTATCTGCAACAGACAGAGCGTAAACCCGGCCCCGAAGAGGAATGGCTCCGGGTTGCAGGTCTATGGCACAATCGTAAGACCGGTGAGGAGGCAACATACCGGCACGCAAAAAAAAAAAAAGTCTAGTAACTCTCGGTACTCCTCTGGTAATTGAGATACCGAAGAAGTGCCAAGACTTTAACTGGTTTCTGAAGACAAGTGGAAATACGTTGCGGGGACCACGACAAAATTTCGGACCTGCGCCAGTCGAGACTGGTATTGTGCTTTTGGAGCCAGGGATAACCCAGAACAACTGGAAAATGCAGAGAGTTTATCACCTGGAACTGGAGGGTTTCAAAATGGAGAGCCCCAACAGCCATGGACAACGGAGCAGTTTCTTGAGTCACGAGTACGGGCTGAAGGGACCTGCCATCAATGGCCTCAATAGCAAGCGGAACGGACTGAGGGCAAAACAGGAATGGAGTGCTTTGATACAAAAGCACTGTCAATAAAAATAGCCTGCAGCACCGGAGTCAACAAGAGCCCGGGTGACTATGGAGGAGTCCACCCAGGAAAAGACAACCGTGACCAAAGGTTTCTCCTTAAGCGGTTCCGGGGACGAGGATAAACCACCCAAGGTCTGCCCTCGACAGGACCTTAGGTGTGAGCGTTTCCCGACTTCAAAAGGTGCCCTGTAACCCAAAATAGAGGCAGAGCCCCTCCCTCCTCCTAAAGGCCCTCTCCGCCGAGGAGAGACGTGTGAATCCCAACTGCATCGGCTCAGCAGTACCTGGTGACTCGGGACCAGGAGGCATGGGAGGAGAGGGAGGCATGGGGTGGGAACGAACACATAGGAGACAACGGAACAGGATGTTTACGCAAGCACTCCATTAAAGAGGGCCTCTCTCTGAGTCTGATGTCAATTAGGATCAAAAACAACACCAATGCCTCGAGATCCTCTGGTAAATGGCAGCAACTTAGTCTTTAATCGTATCAGAGAGCCCATGAAAGAAGGCGGCAACAAGGGCCTCATTGTTCCAACCAACCTCTGCGGCAAGCGTACGGAACTCAATAGCATACTAAGCAACAGATCTTTGTACCTTGCTGAATGGACATGGGTCGTTTAGCAGCAGAGGGGGAGCGAGCCGGAACATCAAATACCCTTCGAAAGGAGGCCACAAATTCAGGGTAATTTGAAATCGCAGGTTTATTAGTCTCTAACAAGGAATTAGCCCAGGCAAGAGCTGTGTCAGAGAGTAACGAGATGAGAAATCCCACTTTAGCTCTGTCAGAGGGAAACACCTGAGGTAACATCTCAAAGTAAATGCCCACCTGGTTCAAAAACCATCTGCACTGAATAGGATTGCCTCCATATCGCTGAGGTAGAGGTGCAGAACCGGACATGCTCCTGGTAGGACTAGGTGCAGCAGCGGAAACAGGAGCAACCATAACTTGTGGGACTCTTTGGTCCAAATGTGCAGTGCGAGTCAGCAGGGTTTGCAGGGCTAGTGCAAATTGATCCAAGCGGTGATCCTGTACATCCATCCTGGAAATGATGGCAGGTAAAGGTAGATTATTAGCACCATCAGGATTCATGGCCTTTGCGTTATGTCAGGGTGCCAGGAATCAGACTGAGACGAGAAGTGGAAAAATAATCACACCTTTATTAATAACAAAAAAAAAATAAAAAGTTCACAAGTCAAATAACAAGCCAAGAGTCAAAAACAGAGCTGGTAGTCAGACGAGCCGAGTCAGGAGCTAAAGCAAATAGTCAGACGAGCCAGAATCAGGAACAAGGAAAACAGCAAAGTCAGGAACAAGCCAGGGATCAGGAAACAGGAAGGACGTCAGGCAGCCAGGTAATACACAGGTCTGAGACAACGCAAAGGCAAAGCATACTGAACAGAGACATTTTAAATAATAAGTGATGACATCACAATTCTGAGACTGCATCCTGTCTCACACAGATGATGCACACCAGTCTGGCCATAAAAGGAAGTGCAGGAAATGAGCAGCATCCCTCACAATGCACCATAGTCAGCAAGAGAGGTGAGTAAAATGGCTGCCAGCAGCACATGGCAAACAAAACAGGGAAAAAAACCCTGACAAATCCTGAATTAACAGTACAGTCCAGCCCCGAAATACCAGGCAATCCCTCTCTAAACAAGGGAAACGGCAAAACTCCATACGTATGTTTCGGCTTAGTGTGGGCCTCGTTAGTGAGGTTCAGCCATATCCCTCTGAGCACACTGAGCAACGGGTCCACGTCTGGATTCCCACATCACACTTAGGGAGACTTCCCTAAGAGTCATAATTTGCATAAATTTAAAGAGAGAAGCGCTCAACCTAAGAACGAACAATAGCATAATAGCTTTTCTATGGCTAGTAGCCACCCAAGAAGCAGCCTCTTTTTTTCTCAACATGTGCCTTACACAGAGAAGAACTTTCCTGAAGCATATCACTCTGATCCTGACTTAACAATACAGTCCAGCCCCGAAATACTAGGCTATCCCTCTCTGAACAAGGGAAATGGCAAAACCCCAGACTTACGTTTCAGCCTAGTGTGGGCCTTGTCAGTGAGGTGCAGCTATATCCCTCTAGGTTTTGCTGTTTCCCTTGTTTAGAGAGGGATTGCCTAGTATTTCGGGGCTGGACTGTACTGTTAAGTCGGAATCAGACTGATATGCTACAGCCATAGAACAAGCTAATATGAGTTGTTCGTTCCCAGGTTGAGCGCTTCTCTATTTATTTATTTATTTATATATATATATATATATATATATATATATATATACACTGTATATATAAATATATATGTGTTATACTGTGTATTTACATGTATAGATATATATTGTAGCAAAAGAACATCAGATATATGTAGAAATATGTATGAATAAATAAAACATAATCTGCAATGTGAAAAACAATGGAATGTTAAATATTATTTCTTTCATGTAATTGGCAAGAGTCCATGAGCTAGTGACGTATGGGATATACCAGTGATTTTCAACCACTGTGCCGTGAATTGGTCCCTTCTCCCAAGGCAAACTTATTTCTGCCACCCGCAACTTGCCCACTGCTAGCCACACCTTATTTAGCCTGGGGCAGCCGGATTGTTTCTAGGAACTAACTACAAGTCCCATAATGCATAATCATATTAGCCAATGAGAGAGAGGTCTGGTCTGGGAAGGAGGGGCTGCAGACTTGCGCACGTGTGGAACAGAAACACTGCTAATCAAGGTGGTATGCTACTGTTGTTGCTGCTGCCAAATAATCTCTATTTAAAGCCAATACCTGTTAAAAAGAGTATTTGACAATCTTAGTGACTTCCCTTTTCACAGTGAGTACAGAAGATGCCATATGTTTTTTTTCCTGCTTGAATTACCCATTTCAGTCTGTTATTCTCCCTGATCGGCTACACTGATCTGCTCTACTTGCTGCTGTTGCAGTCTGCACTCTCTTATCTTTATGCTGTAATTATTAATAAGATCTGGAGTTTCTGCCTAAGTAGATATGATGATAAAGTGTGACTACAGATGTAAAATAAATGAAAATTGTTATGCATCAGTAAAGAATATACATAACAAATGTAGTAAAAACGTTTCCCATCTTAGAAAAATTCACGGGTGTAATTCTTGAAGTTTATGCACCACCGCCACCTACTGGATGCAAGTAATATAGCAAGCAATATACTATAATTATTGTCAAGGCACATTTTTTTACAATATTACTCAATTTTAATACAAGTTCCTCAATGTAGTGGTGCAGGTATGTATATATGTGTGTATGTATATATATGTATATATATATATATATATATATATATATATATACTATATTCGGCTACAATGTATAATTTTGGGATTGTGGTGTGCCGCAGGATTTTTTTAATGTAAAAAAATGTGCCGTGGCAAAAAAAAAGTTGAAAATCACTGGGATATAGAATACTACCAGGAGGGGCAAAGTTTCCCAAACCTCAAAATGCCTATAAATACACCCCTCACCACACCCACAATTCAGTTTTACAATTTTTGCCTCCCTATGGAGATGGTGAAGTAAGTTTGTGCTTGATTTTCTTCTGTGATATGCGCTTCTCAGCATTTTGAAGCCTGATTCCTCTCAGAGTACAGTGAATGTTAGAGGGATGTGAAGGGAGTATCACCTATTGAATTGTATGGTTTTCCTCGTGGGAAATCTTTTTCATAGGTTCCCCTACTTCCCTTTTCAGATCGATGATATACTCTCATATTCCATTATCTCTACTGATAACTGTTTCAGTACTGGTTTGGCTATCTGCTATATGTGGATGGGTGTCTTTCGGTAAGTATGTTTTCATTACTTAAGACACTCTCAGCTATGGTTTGGCTCTTTATGTATTAATGTAAATTCAGTTTTATATAGATTTCCTTTTGCAGACTATCAGTTTCATAATTGGGAAAACATATTTAGGAAGTAATTTTTTCTTACCTGGGGTTTAGTCTTTTCTCTGAAATTGAATGTTTTTATTAAATTTCGCGGGCAAAATTAGGCTTGCGAGGCCGCAAAATGCTAATATTTATTGTGTCATTCTTGGCGCGAGAATTTTTGGCGCAAAGGTACGTTCGGTGATGCAAATTCGCCATTTCCGGCGTCTTAGTTGAAGCCAGGTTCCTTGCACAAGGTTGCGTCTGCCATGACGCGAGTTGCGTCCTTTCCAGATGTTGTCAGCGCCAAAAAATGTTAATTTTGCATTGCGCGTCATACTTGGCGCCAATTAATTTAATTATTTAAACCCCACTTTTAATATGCCTCTTGCCTTTTTCTATGCTCAGAGGGCTATGCTGTTTGCATTCTTTTTCCCATTCCTGAAACAGCCATATAAGGAAATTGATCATTTTGCTTTATATGTTGTTTTTTCTCTTACATTCGCAAGATGTCTCAATCTGATCCTGTCTGAGAAACCACTGTTGGATTCCTGCTGCCTGATAACAGTTCTACCAAAGATAAGTGTATCTGTTGTAAGTTAGCGGAGATTATATCTCCAGCGGTAGTATGTAACAGTTGTCATGATAAGCTTTTACATGCAGAGAATGTATCCATCAGTACTAGTACAATGCCTGCTGTTCCTTCAACATCTAATGTACATGATATCCCTGTGAATATAAAAGATTTTATTGCTGATGCGATTCAGAAGGCTTTGTCTGCTTTTCTGCCTTCTAATAAACGTAAAAGGTCTTTTAAAACTTCTCATAAAGTTGATGAAATTTCAAATGACCGACAACATACTGATTTATCCTCCTCTGATGAGGATCTATCTGATTCAAAAGATCCTACCTCAGATATTGACACTGACAAATCTACTTATCTCTTTAAGATGGAGTATATTCGTTCCTTGTTAAAAAAGGTGTTGATTACTTTGGATATTGAGGAAACCAGTCCTCTTGATATTAAAACTAGTAAACTTTTAAATTCTGTTTATAAACCTCCTGTGGTTACTGCAGAGGTTTTTCCCAGTTCCTGATGCTATTTCTGATATGATTTCTAAGGAATGGAATAGGCCTGGTACTTTTTTTATTCATTCTGTTAGGTTTAAAAAGTTGTATCCTTTGCCAACAATTAGATTGGAGTTTTGGGAAACAATCCACAAAGTTGATGGGGCTATCTCTTCTCTTGCCAAACGTACTACTATCCCTATGGAAAATAGTACTTCCTTTAAGGACCCTTTAGATAGGAAACTTGAATCTTATCTAAGGAAATCTTATCTTCTCAGGCTTTCCATTTCTATGGCTGATGTTGCAGCTGCATCAACATTTTATTTGGAAAGTTTAGCGCAACAGGAAACAGTTCCTGATTTGTATAGCATTGTTCGCTTGCTTCTAGGTCTGCAACTAACGATTATTTTCATAATCGATTAGTTGGTTGATTATTTTTTCGATTAATCGGATAAAAACCAAAAAAACAAAAAACAACCCACTGAACAATATACCATTTGTAAAAAAATATAATAATGAACAAACAAACTCTGTTTGGTTTAACAGAGTATTAAAAAAACTGCCTTACTGCAGAAATACAAATAGTTAAACTTTTTATCTTATCAAGTTCACTGTACAACTGTACACAACACAAACTACTTTAAATTACACAACTTACAAACTTTTAAAGACTTAGCAGAGCAAATGTATTGTTGTCATAATTTATTAGCTCAGCTGTAGCTGGCTGCCAAGTTGACATATTTATTTACTTTGTTTTTATTACACCAAGGTTGTCTAAATCACTATCTCTTTCCAAGGTAACAATTTATTTGGTTCTCCGTTGGATTCAATTATTTCAACTGTTACTGGGGGGAAGGGAGTTTTTTTTTACCTCAGGATGAAAGATCTAAGGGTAAATCTAAAACTTCTAATCGTTTTCGTTCTTTTCGACAGAATAAGGAACAGAAAGCCAATCCTTCCTCCAAAGAATCTGGTTCCAATTGAAATCCCTCTTCAAGTTGGAATAAATCCAAGCCTTTTAAGAAACTAAAGCCAGCCCCCAAGTCTGCATGAAGGTGCGGCCCTCATTCCAGCTCAGCTGGTGGGGGGCAAATTAAAATGTTTCCAAAACATTTGGGTAGATTCTGTTCAAAATTGATGGATTCAGAGCATTGTCTCTCAAGGGTATCGAATAGGATTCAAAGTAAGGATCTGAAAATTTTGAACTGTTTTATAAGAGTGCCAATTTTTAAAATGATGACTATAAGGACTATTCTGCCTTTTGTTCAGCAAGGTCATTATATGTCCACAATAGACTTACAGGATGCATATCTTCATATTCCGATTCATCCAGACCACTATCGGTTTCTGAGATTCTCTTTTCTAGACAAGCATTACCAATTTGTCGCTCTACCATTTGGCCTAGTGACAGCTCCAAGATTTTTTTCAAAAGTTCTCAGTGCCCTACTCTCTGTAATCAGAGAATAGGGTATTGCGGTGTTTCCTTATTTGGACGATATCTTGGTACTAGCTCATTCTTTCACACGAATCAACTAGTTTTGTTTCTTCAAATACAGTACATGGTTGGAGGATCAATTTACTAAAAAGTTCCTCGATTCCTCAGAAAAGGGTCACCTTTTTAGGTTTCCAGATAGATTCAGTGTCCATGACTCTGTCTCTAACAGACAAGAGACTAATGAAATTGGTTTCAGTCTGTCAGAACCTTCAGTCTTAATCATTCCCTTCAGTGGCTATTTGCATGGAGGTTTTAGGTCTCATGACTGCAGCATCAGACGCAATCCCCTTTGCTCATTTTCATATGAGACATCTCCAGCTTTGTATGCTGAATCAATGGTGCAGGGATTATACAAAGATATCACAATTAATCTCCTTAAATCCCAATGTTTAATTTTCTCTGACTTGGTGGTTAGATCACCACCGTATAATTCAAGCCTCTTTTGTTAGTCCAACTTAGACTTTAATCCCAACAGATGCAAGTCTTTCAAGTTGGGGAGCTATCTTGGGATCTCTGACAGCACAAGGGGTTTGGAAATCTCAAGAGGCGAGGTTACCAATCAATATTTTAGAACTCTGTGCTATTCTCAGGGCTCTTAGGTTTTGGCCTCTGTTAAAGAGATAACTGTTCATTTGTTTTCAGACAGACAATATCACAATTGTGGCATATGTCAATCATCAGGGTGGGACTCGCAGTCACCTAGCTATGTAAGAAGTATACTTGCTTGGGCGGAATCCAGCTCTTGTCTAATTTCTGCGGTACATATCCCAGGTATAGACAATTGGGAAGCGGATTATCTCAGCCGTCAGACTTTACATCCGGGGAGTGGTCGCTCCATCCAGATCTGTTTTTTCAGATTGTTCAGATGTGGGGTCTTCCAGAAGTAGAGCTGATGACTTCCCATCTAAACAAAAAACTTCCCAGGTACCTGTCCAGGTCCAGGGATCCTCAGGTGGAGTTGGTGGATGAGTTAGCAGTTTCTTGGCTTTACCAACCTGCTTATATCTTCCTGCCTCTAGTTCTTCTTCCAAGAGTGATCTACAAGATCATCATGGAACATTCATTTGTGTTCCTGGTAGTACCAGCATGGCCTCACAGGTTCTGGTATGTGGACCTTGTCCGGATGTCCAGTTGTCAACCTTGGCCACTTCCCTTAAGATCAGACTTGTCTCAAGGACTGTTTTTCCATCAGGATCTTAAATCATTAAATTTGTAGGTATGGAAATTGAACGCTTAGTGCTTAGTCATAGAGGTTTCTCTGACTCAGTGATTGATACTATGTTACAGGCTCATAAATCTGTTTCTAGGAAGATTTATTATCGAGTTTGGAAGACATATATTTCATGGTGTTCTTCTCATAAATTCTTTTAGAATTTCCAGAATTTTACAGTTTCTTCAGGATGGTTTGGATAAAGGTTTGTCTGCTAGTTCCTTGAAGGGACTCTGTTTTATTTCACACAAAAATTTCTAAGCCTCCTAATTTTCACTGTTTTGTTCAGGCTTTGGTCCGTATCAAGCCTCTCATTAAATCAATCTCTCCTTCTTGTGAGTCACCTTTTCTGATTTGTGAATTCTAACAACATTAATAGGGAAATTGTTGTTCCCTCTTTGTGTCCTAATCCTAAGATTTCTTTGGAGAGATCCTTACATTCTCTGGATGTTGTAAGAGCTTTGAAATGTTATGTTGAAGCTACTAAAGATTTCAGGAAGACTTCTAATCTATTTGTTGTCTTTTCTGGTTTTAGGAAATGTCAGAAAGCTTCTGCCATTTCCTTGGCATCTTGGTTAAAGCTTTTGATTCATTAGACTTATTTGGAGTACTAGATCAGTCTCCACTTCGTGGGCTTTTAAGAATGAAGCTTCAGTTGATCAGATTTGCAAAGCAGCGACTTGGTCTTCTTTGCACACATTTACTAAATTCTACTGTTTTTATGTATTTGCTTCTTCAGAAGCAGTTTTTGGTAGAAAAGTTCTTCGGGCAGCTGTTTCTGATTCCTCTTATGTTTTAAGGTTTTTTTCTTTTCAATTATGAGAAAAACTTATTATTTTTGGTTGTGGAATTAATTTTTTCAGAGGAAAATCGCTGTTTTTATTTTTCCCTCCATCTCTAGTGATTCTTCTGTGGAGTTCCAAATCTTGGGTATTACTATCCCATACGTCACTAGCTCATGGACTCTTGCCAATTACATGAAAGAAAACATAATTTATGTAAGAACTTACCTGATAAATTCATTTCTTTCATATTGGCAAGAGTCCATGAGACCCATCCTTTTTATGGTGGTTATGTTTTTTTGTATAAAGCACAATTATACTTCCAGTTCCTTTTTTGATGCTTTTTATTCCTTTTTTTCTATCACCCCACTAGTTGGCTATTCGTTAAACTGAATTGTGGGTGTGATGAGGGGTGTATTTATAGGCATTTTGAGGTTTGGGAAACTTTGCCCCTCCTGGTAGGATTGTATATCCCATACGGCATTAGCTCATGGACTCTTGCCAATATGAAAGAAATGAATTTATCAGGTAAGTTCTTACATAAATTATGTTTTTCACATCGGTTTATCGTTCTTTAGTATATGCGATCAAGTTTGCACATGAGTAGGGTGTAAGCTTTGTTTCCCACTTTTTTTTTTGCTCCATTGACTTCTATGGGGGAATATGTTATCACTCGTGCAATATTCAAAGTTAGGCTTTTCTCTTGTAAAGGTGTATCCAGTCCACGGGTTCATCCATTACTTGTGGGATATTCTCATTCCCAACAGGAAGCTGCAAGAGGACACCCACAGCAGAGCTGTCTATATAACTCCTCCCCTAACTGCCACCCCCAGTCATTCTCTTGCAGCTCTCGACAAGAAAGGAAGTATCAAGAGAGATGTGATGACTAAGTGTAGTTTTTACCTTCAATCAAAAGTTTGTTATTTTTAAACGGTACCCGGCGTTGTACTGTTTTTACTCTCAGGCAGAAATTGGAAGAAGACTTCTGCCTGGAGGTTTGATGATCTTAGCGGTTTGTAACTAAGGTCCATTGCTGTTCTCACACATAACTGAAGAGTATGGAAAGAAAACTTCAGTTGGGGGGACGGTCTGCAGATTGCCTGCTTTGAGGTATGTTCAGTATATTTTTTTCTAGAGAGATGATAAGGTCTAGAAAATGCACACAGTGCCTGGTATATTTAAGGTAAGCCTGATACAGTGATTTAACAGCAACTGGGATCATGCTTCCAAAAAGGGATAATATTCATCTTAATACCTATATTACTTAGTGTAAAAAAGTTTGCATGATTTATAAATAAAAACGTTTTTTCTCTGAGGGTGATAAATCTTTATTTGGGGCCTAGTTTCCACATGGCTTCTTAGATTACTCCTAGGAGTACTTTTTTAAGGCCCTCTGACTTTGAGTGCATGGTGGGAGGGGCCTATTTTGGTTTTCAGTCTGAAGGAGTCCTCTGGCTTATAGGACCTCTATAGAGGGTTTTGTTCCTGCAAAAATCGTTTTTAAGGGCAGGTAGGAGCTGTGGCAGTGTGTTTGACTGTTAGATCTACAAGATCATCATGGAACATTCATTTGTGTTCCTGGTAGTACCAGCATGGCCTCACAGGTTCTGGTATGTGGACCTTGTCCGGATGTCCAGTTGTCAACCTTGGCCACTTCCCTTAAGATCAGACTTGTCTCAAGGACTGTTTTTCCATCAGGATCTTAAATCATTAAATTTGTAGGTATGGAAATTGAACGCTTAGTGCTTAGTCATAGAGGTTTCTCTGACTCAGTGATTGATACTATGTTACAGGCTCATAAATCTGTTTCTAGGAAGATTTATTATCGAGTTTGGAAGACATATATTTTTCCAACATAGGTGTGTCCGGTCCACGGCGTCATCCTTACTTGTGGGATATTCTCTTCCCCAACAGGAAATGGCAAAGAGCCCAGCAAAGCTGGTCACATGATCCCTCATAGGCTCCGCCTACCCCAGTCATTCTCTTTGCCGTTGTACAGGCAACATCTCCACGGAGATGGCTTAGAGTTTTTTAGTGTTTAACTGTAGTTTTTATTATTCAATCAAGAGTTTGTTATTTTAAAATAGTGCTGGTATGTACTATTTACTCTGAAACAGAAAAGAGATGAAGATTTCTGTTTGTAAGAGGAAAATGATTTTAGCAACCGTTACTAAAATCGATGGCTGTTCCACACAGGACTGTTGAGAGGAATTAACTTCAGTTGGGGGAACAGTGAGCAGACTTTTGCTGCTTGAGGTATGACACATTCTAACAAGACGATGTAATGCTGGAAGCTGTCATTTTCCCTATGGGATCCGGTAAGCCATTTTTATTACAGAGTAAATAAGGGCTTCACAAGGGCTTGTTAAGACTGTAGACATTTTCTGGGCTAAATCGATTCATATATAACATATTTAGCCTTGAGGAATCATTTAATCTGGGTATTTATGTAAAATAATATCGGCAGGCACTGTTTTAGACACCTTATTCTCTAGGGGCTTTCCCTAATCATAGGCAGAGCCTCATTTTCGCGCCGGTATTGCGCACTTGTTATTGAGAAGCATGACATGCAGTCGCATGTGTGAGGAACTCTGATACATAAAAAAGACTTTCTGAAGGCATCATTTGGTATCGTATTCCCCTTTGGGCTTGGTTGGGTCTCAGCAAAGCAGATACCAGGGACTGTAAAGGGGTTAAAGATAAAAACGGCTCCGGTTCCGTTATTTTAAGGGTTAAAGCTTCCAAATTTGGTGTGCAATACTTTTAAGGCTTTAAGACATTGTGGTGAAATTTTGGTGAATTTTGAACAATTCCTTCATACTTTTTCGCAATTGCAGTAATAAAGTGTGTTCAGTTTAAAATTTAAAGTGACAGTAACGGTTTTATTTTAAAACGTTTTTTGTACTTTGTTATCAAGTTTATGCCTGTTTAACATGTCTGAACTACCAGATAGACTGTGTTCTGAATGTGGGGAAGCCAAGGTTCCTTCTCATTTAAATAGATGTGATTTATGTGACACTGAAAATGATGCCCAAGATGATTCCTCAAGTGAGGGGAGTAAGCATGGTACTGCATCATTCCCTCCTTCGTCTACACCAGTCTTGCCCACTCAGGAGGCCCCTAGTACATCTAGCGCGCCAATACTCCTTACTATGCAACAATTAACGGCTGTAATGGATAATTCTATCAAAAACATTTTAGCCAAAATGCCCACTTATCAGCGTAAGCGCGACTGCTCTGTTTTAGATACTGAAGAGCATGAGGACGCTGATGATAATGGTTCTGATATGCCCCTACACCAGTCTGAGGGGGCCAGGGAGGTTTTGTCTGAGGGAGAAATTTCAGATTCAGGGAAAATTTCTCAACAAGCTGAACCCGATGTGATTACATTTAAATTTAAGTTGGAACATCTCCGCGCTCTGCTTAAGGAGGTGTTATCCACTCTGGATGATTGTGAGAATTTGATCATCCCAGAGAAACTATGTAAAATGGACAAGTTCCTAGAGGTCCCGGGGCCCCCAGAAGCTTTTCCTATACCCAAGCGGGTGGCGGACATTGTAAATAAAGAATGGGAAAGGCCCGGTATACCTTTCGTCCCTCCCCCCATATTTAAAAAATTGTTTCCTATGGTCGACCCCAGAAAGGACTTATGGCAGACAGTCCCCAAGGTCGAGGGGGCGGTTTCTACTTTAAACAAACGCACCACTATACCCATAGAAGATAGTTGTGCTTTCAAAGATCCTATGGATAAAAAATTAGAAGGTTTGCTTAAAAAGATGTTTGTTCAGCAAGGTTACCTTCTACAACCAATTTCATGCATTGTCCCTGTCACTACAGCCGCGTGTTTCTGGTTCGATGAGCTAGAAAAGGCGATCGATAGTGATTCTCCTCCTTATGAGGAGATTATGGACAGAATCCGTGCTCTCAAATTGGCTAATTCTTTCACCCTAGACGCCACTTTGCAATTGGCTAGGTTAGCGGCGAAAAATTCTGGGTTTGCTATTGTGGCGCGCAGAGCGCTTTGGTTGAAATCTTGGTCAGCGGATGCGTCTTCCAAGAACAAATTGCTTAACATTCCTTTCAAGGGGAAAACGCTGTTTGGCCCTGACTTGAAAGAGATTATCTCTGATATCACTGGGGGTAAGGGCCACGCCCTTCCTCAGGATAGGTCTTTCAAGGCCAAAAATAAACCTAATTTTCGTCCCTTTCGTAGAAACGGACCAGCCCCAAGTGCTACGTCCTCTAAGCAAGAGGGTAATACTTCTCAAGCCAAGCCAGCCTGGAGACCAATGCAAGGCTGGAACAAGGGAAAGCAGGCCAAGAAGCCTGCCACTGCTACCAAGACAGCATGAAATGTTGGCCCCCGATCCGGGACCGGATCTGGTGGGGGGCAGACTCTCTCTCTTCGCTCAGGCTTGGGCAAGAGATGTTCTGGATCCTTGGGCACTAGAAATAGTCTCCCAAGGTTATCTTCTGGAATTCAAGGGGCCTCCCCCAAGGGGGAGGTTCCACAGGTCTCAATTGTCTTCAGACCACATAAAGAGACAGGCATTCTTACATTGTGTAGAAGACCTGTTAAAAATGGGAGTGATTCATCCTGTTCCATTAGGAGAACAAGGGATGGGGTTCTACTCCAATCTGTTCGTAGTTCCCAAAAAAGAGGGAACGTTCAGACCAATCTTGGATCTCAAGATCCTAAACAAGTTTCTCAAGGTTCCATCGTTCAAAATGGAAACTATTCGAACAATTCTTCCTTCCATCCAGGAAGGTCAATTCATGACCACGGTGGATTTAAAGGATGCGTATCTACATATTCCTATCCACAAGGAACATCATCGGTTCCTAAGGTTCGCATTCCTGGACAAGCATTACCAGTTCGTGGCACTTCCTTTCGGATTAGCCACTGCTCCAAGGATTTTCACAAAGGTACTAGGGTCCCTTCTAGCGGTACTAAGACCAAGGGGCATTGCAGTAGTACCTTACTTGGACGACATTCTGATTCAAGCGTCGTCCCTTCCTCAAGCAAAGGCTCACACGGACATAGTCCTGGCCTTTCTCAGATCTCACGGATGGAAAGTGAACGTAGAAAAGAGTTCTCTATCTCCGTCAACAAGGGTTCCCTTCTTGGGAACAATAATAGACTCCTTAGAAATGAGGATTTTTCTGACAGAGGCCAGAAAAACAAAACTTCTAAACTCTTGTCAAACACTTCATTCCGTTCCTCTTCCTTCCATAGCGCAGTGCATGGAAGTAATAGGTTTGATGGTAGCGGCAATGGACATAGTTCCTTTTGCGCGCATTCATCTAAGACCATTACAACTGTGCATGCTCAGTCAGTGGAATGGGGACTATACAGACTTGTCTCCGACGATTCAAGTAAATCAGAGGACCAGAGACTCACTCCGTTGGTGGCTGTCCCTGGACAACCTGTCACAAGGGATGACCTTCCGCAGACCAGAGTGGGTCATTGTCACGACCGACGCCAGTCTGATGGGCTGGGGCGCGGTCTGGGGACCCCTGAAAGCTCAGGGTCTTTGGTCTCGGGAAGAATCTCTTCTACCGATAAATATTCTGGAATTGAGAGCGATATTCAATGCTCTCAAGGCTTGGCCTCAGCTAGCAAAGGCCAAGTTCATACGGTTTCAATCAGACAACATGACGACTGTTGCGTACATCAACCATCAGGGGGGAACAAGGAGTTCCCTGGCGATGGAAGAAGTGGCCAAAATCATTCAATGGGCGGAGACTCACTCCTGCCACCTGTCTGCAATCCACATTCCAGGAGTGGAAAATTGGGAAGCGGATTTTCTGAGTCGTCAGACATTACATCCGGGGGAGTGGGAACTCCATCCGGAAATCTTTGCCCAAATTACTCAATTGTGGGGCATTCCAGACATGGATCTGATGGCCTCTCGTCAGAACTTCAAGGTTCCTTGCTACGGGTCCAGATCCAGGGATCCCAAGGCGACTCTAGTAGATGCACTAGTAGCACCTTGGACCTTCAAACTAGCTTATGTATTCCCGCCGTTTCCTCTCATCCCCAGGCTGGTAGCCAGGATCAATCAGGAGAGGGCGTCGGTGATCTTGATAGCTCCTGCGTGGCCACGCAGGACTTGGTATGCAGATCTGGTGAATATGTCATCGGCTCCACCATGGAAGCTACCTTTGAGACGAGACCTTCTTGTTCAAGGTCCGTTCGAACATCCGAATCTGGTCTCACTCCAGCTGACTGCTTGGAGATTGAACGCTTGATCTTATCAAAACGAGGGTTCTCAGATTCTGTTATTGATACTCTTGTTCAGGCCAGAAAGCCTGTAACTAGAAAAATTTACCACAAAATATGGAAAAAATATATCTGTTGGTGTGAATCTAAAGGATTCCCTTGGAACAAGGTAAAGATTCCTAAGATTCTATCCTTTCTTCAAGAAGGATTGGAGAAAGGATTATCGGCAAGTTCCTTGAAGGGACAGATTTCTGCCTTGTCTGTGTTACTTCACAAACCTTTGACTCCTCCTTGGAGTCTCAACTTAGTTCTTTCAGTTCTTCAGGGGGTTCCGTTTGAACCCTTGCATTCCGTTGATATTAAGTTATTATCTTGGAAAGTTTTGTTTTTGGTTGCAATTTCTTCTGCTAGAAGAGTTTCAGAATTATCTGCTCTGCAGTGTTCTCCTCCTTATCTGGTTTTCCATGCAGATAAGGTGGTTTTACGTACTAAACCTGGTTTTCTTCCGAAAGTTGTTTCTAACAAAAACATTAACCAGGAGATAGTCGTGCCTTCTTTGTGTCCGAATCCAGTTTCAAAGAAGGAACGTTTGTTGCACAATTTGGATGTTGTTCGCGCTCTAAAATTCTATTTAGATGCTACAAAGGATTTTAGACAAACATCTTCCTTGTTTGTTGTTTATTCTGGTAAAAGGAGAGGTCAAAAAGCAACTTCTACCTCTCTCTCTTTTTGGATTAAAAGCATCATCAGATTGGCTTATGAGACTGCCGGATGGCAGCCTCCTGAAAGAATCACAGCTCATTCCACTAGGGCTGTGGCTTCCACATGGGCCTTCAAGAACGAGGCTTCTGTTGATCAGATATGTAGGGCAGCGACTTGGTCTTCACTGCACACTTTTACCAAATTTTACAAGTTTGATACTTTTGCTTCTTCTGAGGCTATTTTTGGGAGAAAGGTTTTGCAAACCGTGGTGCCTTCCATTTAGGTGACCTGATTTGCTCCCTCCCTTCATCCGTGTCCTAAAGCTTTGGTATTGGTTCCCACAAGTAAGGATGACGCCGTGGACCGGACACACCTATGTTGGAGAAAACAGAATTTATGTTTACCTGATAAATTACTTTCTCCAACGGTGTGTCCGGTCCACGGCCCGCCCTGGTTTTTTAATCAGGTCTGATAATTTATTTTATTTAACTACAGTCACCACGGTATCATATGGTTTCTCCTATGCAAATATTCCTCCTTTACGTCGGTCGAATGACTGGGGTAGGCGGAGCCTAGGAGGGATCATGTGACCAGCTTTGCTGGGCTCTTTGCCATTTCCTGTTGGGGAAGAGAATATCCCACAAGTAAGGATGACGCCGTGGACCGGACACACCGTTGGAGAAAGTAATTTATCAGGTAAACATAAATTCTGTTTTCATGGTGTTCTTCTCATAAATTCTTTTAGAATTTCCAGAATTTTACAGTTTCTTCAGGATGGTTTGGATAAAGGTTTGTCTGCTAGTTCCTTGAAGGGACTCTGTTTTATTTCACACAAAAATTTCTAAGCCTCCTAATTTTCACTGTTTTGTTCAGGCTTTGGTCCGTATCAAGCCTCTCATTAAATCAATCTCTCCTTCTTGTGAGTCACCTTTTCTGATTTGTGAATTCTAACAACATTAATAGGGAAATTGTTGTTCCCTCTTTGTGTCCTAATCCTAAGATTTCTTTGGAGAGATCCTTACATTCTCTGGATGTTGTAAGAGCTTTGAAATGTTATGTTGAAGCTACTAAAGATTTCAGGAAGACTTCTAATCTATTTGTTGTCTTTTCTGGTTTTAGGAAATGTCAGAAAGCTTCTGCCATTTCCTTGGCATCTTGGTTAAAGCTTTTGATTCATTAGACTTATTTGGAGTACTAGATCAGTCTCCACTTCGTGGGCTTTTAAGAATGAAGCTTCAGTTGATCAGATTTGCAAAGCAGCGACTTGGTCTTCTTTGCACACATTTACTAAATTCTACTGTTTTTATGTATTTGCTTCTTCAGAAGCAGTTTTTGGTAGAAAAGTTCTTCGGGCAGCTGTTTCTGATTCCTCTTATGTTTTAAGGTTTTTTTCTTTTCAATTATGAGAAAAACTTATTATTTTTGGTTGTGGAATTAATTTTTTCAGAGGAAAATCGCTGTTTTTATTTTTCCCTCCATCTCTAGTGATTCTTCTGTGGAGTTCCAAATCTTGGGTATTACTATCCCATACGTCACTAGCTCATGGACTCTTGCCAATTACATGAAAGAAAACATAATTTATGTAAGAACTTACCTGATAAATTCATTTCTTTCATATTGGCAAGAGTCCATGAGACCCATCCTTTTTATGGTGGTTATGTTTTTTTGTATAAAGCACAATTATACTTCCAGTTCCTTTTTTGATGCTTTTTATTCCTTTTTTTCTATCACCCCACTAGTTGGCTATTCGTTAAACTGAATTGTGGGTGTGATGAGGGGTGTATTTATAGGCATTTTGAGGTTTGGGAAACTTTGCCCCTCCTGGTAGGATTGTATATCCCATACGGCATTAGCTCATGGACTCTTGCCAATATGAAAGAAATGAATTTATCAGCTAAGTTCTTACATAAATTATGTTTTTCACATCGGTTTATCGTTCTTTAGTATATGCGATCAAGTTTGCACATGAGTAGGGTGTAAGCTTTGTTTCCCACTTTTTTTTTTGCTCCATTGACTTCTATGGGGGAATATGTTATCACTCGTGCAATATTCAAAGTTAGGCTTTTCTCTTGTAAAGGTGTATCCAGTCCACGGGTTCATCCATTACTTGTGGGATATTCTCATTCCCAACAGGAAGCTGCAAGAGGACACCCACAGCAGAGCTGTCTATATAGCTCCTCCCCTAACTGCCACCCCCAGTCATTCTCTTGCAGCTCTCGACAAGAAAGGAAGTATCAAGAGAGATGTGATGACTAAGTGTAGTTTTTACCTTCAATCAAAAGTTTGTTATTTTTAAACGGTACCCGGCGTTGTACTGTTTTTACTCTCAGGCAGAAATTGGAAGAAGACTTCTGCCTGGAGGTTTGATGATCTTAGCGGTTTGTAACTAAGGTCCATTGCTGTTCTCACACATAACTGAAGAGTATGGAAAGAAAACTTCAGTTGGGGGGACGGTCTGCAGATTGCCTGCTTTGAGGTATGTTCAGTATATTTTTTTCTAGAGAGATGATAAGGTCTAGAAAATGCACACAGTGCCTGGTATATTTAAGGTAAGCCTGATACAGTGATTTAACAGCAACTGGGATCATGCTTCCAAAAAGGGATAATATTCATCTTAATACCTATATTACTTAGTGTAAAAAAGTTTGCATGATTTATAAATAAAAACGTTTTTTCTCTGAGGGTGATAAATCTTTATTTGGGGCCTAGTTTCCACATGGCTTCTTAGATTACTCCTAGGAGTACTTTTTTAAGGCCCTCTGACTTTGAGTGCATGGTGGGAGGGGCCTATTTTGGTTTTCAGTCTGAAGGAGTCCTCTGGCTTATAGGACCTCTATAGAGGGTTTTGTTCCTGCAAAAATCGTTTTTAAGGGCAGGTAGGAGCTGTGGCAGTGTGTTTGACTGTTAGTTAACAGGTTTAATTTTTTTCTAATTCGTTTTTGGGCCTGAGGGGTTAATCATCCATTTGCAAGTGGGTACAATGCTGCTTTAATCCCTTATACACACTGTAAAAATTTCGTAGAGTTTACTAATTTTTTTTCACTGTTTTGCAGTTTATGTGGTAGTTTTTTTCTCTTAAGGGCACAGTACCGTTTTTTATTATTGCTTTTTTCACATTTATTAAAGGGTTTTCCAAGCTTGCTGGTCTCATTACTAGTCTGTTAAACATGTCTGACATAGAGGAAACTCCTTGTTCATTATGTTTAGAAGCCATTGTAGAACCCCCTCTTAGAATGTGTACCAAATGCACTAACCTTTCTATAAGTTATAAAGACCATATTATGGCTTTTAAAGATTTATCACCTGAGGTTTCTGAGACTGACAAAAGGGAGGTTATGCCATCTAGCTCTCCCCACGTGTCAGAACCTATAACTCCCACTCAAGGGACGCCAAGTACATCTTGCACGTCCAATGCGTTTACTTTACAAGACATGACGGCAGTTACGAATCATACCCTCACAGAGATATTGTCCAAACTGCCAGGGTTACAAGGAATGAGAGACAGCTCTGGGGCTAGAACAAATACAGAACTCTCTGACGCTTTAGTAGCTATGTCTGATATACCCTCACAATGTGCAGAAGTTGAAGCAGGAGAGCTTCTATCTGTGGGTAACTTCTCTGATTCAGGGAAGGCGTTACTTCAGTCTGACTCTGAAATGACAGCATTTACATTTAAGCTTGAACACCTCTGCGTGTTGCTCAGGGAGGTTTTAGAGACTCTGGATGACTGTGACACCATTGTAGTAAAGAAATTGTGTAAAATGGACAAATACTTTGCAGTGCCTGTTTACACTGATGTTTTTCCAATCCCTAAGGTTTTTAGAAATTATTTCTAAGGATTGGGATAGACCAGGTGTGCCGTTCTCTCCCCCTCCTGCTTTTAAGAAAATGTTTCCTATAGATGCCGCTACACAGGACTTGTGGCAGACGGTCCCTAAGGTGGAGGAAGCAGTCTCTACCCTAGCTAAACGTACAACTATTCCTGTTGAGGACAGTTGTGCTTTCCTAGATCCTATGGATAAGAAATTAGAGGGTTTCCTTAAGAAAATCTTTATACAACAAGGTTTTATTCTCCAGCCTCTTGCATGCATTGTCCCAGTCACTGCTGCAGCGTCTTTCTGGTTCGAGTCTCTGGAGGAGGCTTTACAGGTAGAGACTCCGTTGGATGATACCCTTGACAGGCTTAAAGCTCTTAAGTTAGCCAATTCATTTATTTCTGACGCCGTTTTTCATTTAACCAAGCTAACGGCTAAAAATTCAGGTTTTGACATTCAGGCACGTAGGGCGCTATGGCTTAAATCCTGGTCAGCTGATATCACTTCAAAGTCTAAACTTCTCAAGATCCCCTTCAAAGGGCAGACCCTATTTGGGCCTGGACTGAAGGAGATCATTTCTGGTATTACTGGAGGAAAAGGCCACGCCCTTCCCCAGGATAGGTCCAACAAGTTAAGGACCAAACAGACTAATTTTCGTTCCTTTCGAAACTTCAAGAGTGGCGCAGCTTCATCTTCTTCTACAAAACAAGAGGGATATTTTGCCCAGTCCAAGCCAGTCTGGAGACCTAACCAGGCTTGGAACAAGGGGAAACAGGCCAAAAAGCCTGCTGCTGCCTCTAAGACAGCATGAAGGAGTAGCCCCCGATCCGGGACCGGATCTAGTGGGGGGCAGACTTTCTCTCTTCGTCCAGGCTTGGGCAAGAGACGTCCAGGATCCCTGGGCTCTGGAGATTGTTTCCCAGGGATATCTTCTGGATTTCAAAGCTTCATCTCCAAAGGGGAGATTTCATCTCTCACAATTATCTGCAAACCAGATAAAGAGAGAGGCATTCTTACATTGCGTTCAAGACCTACTAGTTATGGGAATGATCCACCCAGTTCCAAAGGAGGAACAGGGGCAGGGCTTCTATTCAAATCTGTTTATAGTTCCCAAGAAAGAGGGAACTTTCAGACCAATCTTGGATCTCAAGATCCTAAACAAATTTCTCAGGGTCCCATCCTTTAAGATGGAGACTATTCGAACCATCCTACCTATGATCCAGGAGGGTCAATATATGACTACCGTGGATTTAAAGGATGCTTATCTACATATTCCGATACACAGGGATCATCATAAGTTTCTCAGGTTCGCCTTCCTAGACAGGCATTACCAGTTTGTGGCTCTTCCCTTCGGGTTAGCCACGGCACCAAGAATCTTTACGAAGGTTCTAGGATCCCTTTTGGCGGTTCTAAGACCGCGGGGTATAGCAGTAGCCCCTTACCTAGACGACATCCTGATACAGGCGTCAACTTTTCAAATCGCCAGGTCCCATACGGACATTGTTCTGGCATTCCTAAGGTCTCACGGGTGGAAGGTGAATGAAGGAAAGAGTTCTCTCTCACCTCTCACAAGAGTTTCCTTCCTAGGAAATCTGATATATTCAGTAGAAATGAAGATTTAGCTGACAGAGGTCAGGTTGTCAAAACTTCTTACTCCCTGCCGTGCTCTTTATTCCATTTCTCGTCCGTCAGTGGCTCAGTGTATGGAGGTAATCGGATTAATGGTAGCGGCAATGGACATAGTTCCGTTTGCCCGCCTACATCTCAGACCACTGCAACTTTGCATGCTCTATCAGTGGAATGGGGATTACACAGATTTGTCCCCTCTACTAAATCTGGATCAAGAGACCAGGGATTCTCTTCTCTGGTGGCTATCTCGAGTCCATCTGTCCAAGGGAATGAGTTTCCGCAGGCCAGAATGGACTATAGTAACGACAGATGCCAGCCTTCTGGGCTGGGGTGCAGTCTGGAACTCCCTGAAGGCTTAGGGTTCGTGGACTCAGGAGGAAGCCCTCCTTCCGATAAACATTCTGGAACTAAGAGCAATATTCAATGCTCTTCAGGCTTGGCCTCAGCTAGCTGCGGTCAGGTTCATCAGATTTCAGTCGGACAACATCACGACTGTAGCCTATATTAACCATCAGGGGGGAACAAGGAGCCCCCGGGCAATGTTGGAGGTTTCAAAGATAATTCTATGGGCAGAGGTTCACTCTTGCTATCTCTCAGCTATCCGTATCCCAGGAGTAGAGAACTGGGAGGCGGATTTTCTAAGTCGGCAGACTTTTCATCGGGGGAGTGGGAGCTCTATCCGGAGGTATTTGCATAGTTGATTCAACTTTGGGGCAAACCAGAACTGGATCTCATGGCGTCTCGTCAGAACGCCAAGCTTCCTTGTTACGGGTCTAGGTCCAGGGATCCCAAGGCAGCGCTGATAGATGCTCTAGCAGCGCCCTGGTCCTTCAGCCTGGCTTATGTGTTTCCACTGTTTCCTCTGCTCCCTCGTCTGATTGCCAAGATCAAGCAGGAGAGAGCTTCTGTGAGCTTGATAGCCCCTGCGTGGCCACGCAGGACTTGGTATGCAGATCTGGTGGACATGTTATCCTTTCCACCATGGACTCTGCCGCTAAGGCAGGACCTTCTACTTCAAGGTCCTTTCAAACATCCAAATCTAATTTCTCTACGTCTGACTGCTTGGAGATTGAACGCTTGATTCTATCAAAGCGTGGTTTTTCCGAATCGGTCATTTATACCTTAATTCAGGCTCGAAAGCCTGTCACCAGGAAAATCTATCATAAGATATGGTGTAAATATCCTCATTGGTGTGAATCCAAGGGTTACTCATGGAGTAAGTTCAGGATTCCTAGGATATTATCTTTTCTCCAAGAAGGATTGGAGAAGGGTTTGTCAGCTAGTTCCTTAAAGGGACAGATTTCTGCTCTGTCTATTCTTTTGCATTAACGTCTGGCTGAGGTTCCAGACGTTCAGGCGTTTTCTCAGGCTTTAGTTAGGATCAAGCCTGTGTTTAAACCTGTTGCTCCGCCATGGAGTTTAAATTTAGTTCTTAAAGTTCTTCAAGGGGTTCTGATTGAACCTTTGCATTCCATAGATATTAGCTTTTATCTTGGAAAGTTCTGTTTTTAGTAGCTATCTCCTCGGCTCAAAAAGTTTCTGAGTTATCTGCTTTACAATGTGATTCCCCTTATCTTATTTTCCATGCAGATAAGGTAGTGTTACGTACCAAACCTGGGTTTCTTCCTAAGGTGGTATCTAATAAGAATATCAATCAGGAGATTGTTGTTCCTTCACTATGTCCTAATCCTTCTTCAAAGAAGGAACGTCTATTACACAATCTTGATGTGGTTCGTGCTTTAAAGTTTTATTTACAAGCTACGAAGGATTTTCGTCAAACATCTGCTTTGTTTGTGGTCTACTCTGGACAGAGGAGAGGCCAAAAGGCTTCGGCAACTTCTCTTTCTTTTTGGCTAAGAAGTGTAATACGCTTAGCTTATGAGACTGCTGGCCAGCAGCCTCCTGAAAGAATTACAGCTCATTCTACTAGAGCAGTAGCTTCCACATGGGCTTTTAAACATGAGGCCTCTGTTGAACAGATTTGTAATGCAGCGACTTGGTCTTCGCTTCATACCTTTTCTAAATTCTATAAATTTGATACTTTTGCTTCTTCAGAGGCTATTTTTGGGAGAGAGGTCTTACAGGCAGTGGTGCCTTCCGTTTAAGTTCCTGCCTTGTCCCTCCCTTCATCCGTGTCCTAAAGCTTTGGTATTGGTATCCCACAAGTAATGGATGAACAGTGGACTGGATACATCTTTACAAGAGAAAACAAAATTTATGCTTACCTGATAAATTTATTTCTCTTGTGGTGTATCCAGTCCACGGCCCGCCCTGTCATTTTAAGGCAGGTGTTTTTTATTTTTAAACTACAGTCACCACTGCACCCTATAGTTTCTCCTTTTTTTCTTGCTTGTCTTCGGTCGAATGACTGGGGTTGGCAGTTAGGGGAGGAGCTATATAGACAGCTCTGCTGTGGGTGTCCTCTTGCAGCTTCCTGTTGAGAAGGAGAATATCCCACAAGTAATGGATGAACCCGTGGACTGGATACACCACAAGAGAAAGAAATTTATCAGGTAAGCATAAATTTAGTTTTTTTGTTTTTATGCATGTCGGGTTAGCGCGCATGCTAAAACCGTTTACTTTCAACTTGTAATACGAGCGCAACCCGATGCTCGCAAAAAGCTTACTTCTAGCGCAGTTAACGGTTGAGCGGGTGCGTTATATAACACACTGCTTGTAATCTGGCCCTTTATGGGTTTAATGTCCTTTTACGTAAGGAGAGATGATAGAGAGATTTGTTGTTTTGTAACCAGCTCAATCCTTTCCAGTTATATTTAGTCAGTCTTCCTTAGGTACATCTTTAGAATACTTAGCAGAAATTGAGTGCTTTCAACAGAAAGACAACTGCTCAGAACAGTTTTTCTACAATTGGTAATTGTATGTAGATATTGATATTTAAAAAAAAGCAAACCTCTGCATTTTCTTCCAGTTGCAGTGATTTCAAGATTACTTTTGCATAGTTTATAGGATAATTTGAAGGTTTGACTCAGAAGACCATATAATGGTTAACATTGTAACATCCATTTAGCATTGCTGTTCTTTCTGGAGTTTTACATCAGTGGACTGCAGGCCTAGACTGGCCATAGGGCATACAGGGCAAATGCCCGGTGGGCCGGGCTCTTATATGGGCCTTCCTTCTATATACCACCCTTCTGTTAATATAGGTAACAATAGGAACGCTGCCTATTTTGTCAAGCAGGTAGTACATTTTCTGTCTGGAGTTTTGGTCTATTATAGTTACCTAGCTGACAGAAAACTAACTGATGTGGGCTGCTCTGCCTTTAAATGCCCAGGCCTATTTTCTTCTTAAACGGAGAGAGTCCACATCTGCATTCATTACTTTTGGGAAATACAGAACCTGGCCACCAGGAGAAGGCAAAGACACCCAGCCAAAGGCTTAAATACCTCCCCCACTTCCCTCATCTTCCAGTCATTCTTTGCCTTTTGTCACAGGAGGTTGGGAGAGAAGTGTCAGAAGATTCAAGATAGTCTCTTATAAAGGGTAGTACTCTTCGAAATGGGACTGGAGTTTTAAGTAGTCCTATCAGCCTCTCAGTGAGAGCATGGATGAAAGTTAGAGTCCGGAGATGCAGGGAGAGTCTTTCTGCGAAACCATCCCGACTCGTATTAACAGCTCCAAAAGTAATCAGCGTTGATGAGTTTCGCTGCCTGTTTTCTTCACTCATGTCCATGTCAGAAGCAACGCTACTATCTGTCACACTTGAAGAGCTGTGTTACTGTTCCACGGCGTAGATTCTGGTAAGATCGTTTCATTTTCTTTTTCAATGTGGGAATGTATATAAATGTAAAAGACAGGTTCTCAGTGGGACTCCTTTATCTTTATGGAATCAAGGGTTAATATCTCCTGAGGGGGGTTAAGGAACAGTGGGGGACTTTAATCATGTTTGTTATGTGATTCTGTCTGCTTATGTGTAGTTATGATTGGGCTTGTGGTTTTTACGGAACACCTCGGCCTTTTTGAGTTGCGCAGTTCTTGTGGTTTGGCGTTCCTTTTCTTTGACCTACATTGCGCACATTGTGAACGTGCGTGGTCACGTTTTTGTTTTCCATTTCCATATTCCTGACCATGGCGGCGGAGAGAGTCTGGTTTTCTCTACTTGTCTGGGTCATAGGAGGTGGTGAGTGCCCCAGCCGTTGAGGGTGTAAGGTGCTGTTTGTTTTCATTTTTGGCCATCATTTCAGATATTCAATTTATGGAGGATTCAGATTTTTTTGGAGACGGATGTCTCTGATTCAGATTCTGCTTCTTGCAAAGAATATGTGGGGGCCCGGGTGATCCAGCCCCATGAGTTATGTTCTGTATGCCGTTTTAGAGTGCTCTTTTCTACCAATTTGGAGAGCTTAGAGTCAGCTGAGCCTTCTGCCACTGAGGGTGAGGCACGTTCCCTAGATCCTTTTTTTGCTACACAGGCAGGTGTCCCAAATGCCGTTACCCCTTCTCCAGAAGTTGGCTTGTTTCCTCCAGAGGTTACTTCACGGTACCGCATGGCCATATCTGTGGCGTTGGCGCATTTACATCTTCCGGGAAGATCTTGTCCGTGTTCTTTTAACCAGGGCCCGTCAGGCGTGGGATCGTCTGTATCAGTTCAGCCCTCTGGGGAAGCGGTGTGCCCTGAAGCCTCAGGGGTACAGCCTTCAGAGGCTGGGGTCGTCAGATGCCCCGGCGGAGGTGTGTCTTGCCTTCCGATTTAGACTGGCGCGCCTTCGTGTCCTGCTGAGGCATGTGTTTTGGCAGCGTTAGAGGATCCCAATTCAGGAGAGTCGTTAGTTCCTTAGTCTTCTGCTCCAGACGGCAAGCAGTGTTAGACGACTGGAGGGATGAAGATCATTCTCCTTGTCGTCTAATTATTTATTTTTTTGTGTATCTCATTCCCAGTTCTGAGCTTTTGGAGGAATCGGGTCTCTGACTGGCTGGTCCTGTTAGTGTGTCCATTTTTCCTGGGCGTTCACCTGCGGGTGCTGCCTTCCTTTATTTTTATCCGGTTAGGATGTATTTTATTTCTTTTCTTGTAGGCTCAAGACTGTTGTAGTTTTTCCTTTTGGAAAACGTTTTCTTCTCTGGGATTTGATACTGGTGATTTTGTTGTCGCGATAGCTATACTTCCGTGGAAGTTATATAAAAAAAAAAAGTTGAGACATGGTTTAGGTCTCGAGCCTACATGTCTACTGTTTGTCTGTTTATTTAGTCTAGCCCTGCTAGGGCTTAGACCTTTCAGTGGCCTTGAGTTCTGTCACGCCTGTATATCAGGCTGGTCCTGATTGGGTACTAGTTATATCTATTCCTTGGGGCTCAGATGAGACACGTTGTACCTTTGACAACGGCTGGTCCTGTTCGGGTACTGAGCTTGCTTCTTGTTAAGAAGTTGTTTTCTTGTTTTACAAGTTATGAAGGCCCTTCTATTCTAGATGTTAGGCTGGTCCTTTATTCATCAGGGTGAGGCATCCGAGGTTTGATGTACTCAGTCCTAGGTGTCCTGTCCCTGCATAGCTAGCAGGCTTAGCTGGGATTACGAATCCTGCTCTGACAGTATACTTGAGGTTTCCTGGGGTCCTTTGGTTCTCCCCTTCGATAGAGGAGGGGGTTCAGATGACTCCATAGAGATCTTCCATACCTGGTTTGGGGGGGGTTACTTCTCCTCTAGGGTACTTTATTCCGATATTACAGAAATTCTAAAAATCGGCCACTCTGATATATCGGTCTATCCCTACAGGTAAGCATAAATTGTGTTTTCATGCACCTCCCTCTAGTCATGGATGCTAAAGGTGTCTGAAGGAGAGTTGCTGTACATGTGCAAAAACAGTGGTGGAATGCAGTGAAAGACAGATTTCAACATGGCAGCACACATGACTAGAGAGAGCCGGTCGAATAACTTCAGTACTATGCTTATTTTTAATGTCCCTTTAAAGCTGTCATCTGGAAGACATCTCACATATTACAAGTTGGAATGTGCATCAGGCAGAATATACTAACATTGGGAAAAACAATTGCAGCATTTATTGCCTTTTTATTTATGTAACTAGTCCTAAAGCCCGTTTCCACAGCCATTTTTTGCAGTACAGCGGTCCAACCCCTTGCTCTCTCCCCCTCTCTTTGCGCTCTCTCTCGCTCCGCCTCTCTTTTGCTCTCTCTCTCTCCACCTTCTTTTGCTCTCTTTCTCCCCCCCCTCTTTTGCTCTCTCTCTCCCCCCCTCTCTTTTGCTCTCTCTCTCCCCCCTCTCTTTTGCTCTCTCTCTCTCCCCCCTCTCTTTTGCTCTCTCTCCCCCTCTCTTTTGCTCTCTCTCTCCCCCCTCTTTTGCTCTCTCTCTCCCCCCTCTCTTGCTCTCTCTCCCCTCTCTCTCGTGCTCTCTCTACCCTCTCTCTTGTGCTCTCTCTCCCCTCTCTCTTGTGCTCTCTCTCCCCTCTCTCTTGTGCTCTCTCTCCCCCTCTCTTGTGCTCTCTCTCTCTCCCCCCTCTCTTTTGCTCTCTCCCCCCTCTCTTGTGCTCTCTCTCCCCCTTCTCTTTTGCTCTCTCTCCCCCCTATCTTTTGCTCTCTCTCTCTCCCCCCTCTCTTTTGCTCTCTCTCCCCCTCTCTTTTGCTCTCTCTCTCCCCCCTCTTTTGCTCTCTCTCTCCCCCCTCTCTTGCTCTCTCTCCCCTCTCTCTCGTGCTCTCTCTACCCTCTCTCTTGTGCTCTCTCTCCCCTCTCTCTTGTGCTCTCTCTCCCCTCTCTCTTGTGCTCTCTCTCCCCTCTCTCTTGTGCTCTCTCTCCCCCCTCTCTTGTGCTCTCTCTCTCTCCCCCCTCTCTTTTGCTCTCTCCCCCCTCTCTTGTGCTCTCTCTCCCCCTTCTCTTTTGCTCTCTCTCCCCCCTCTCTTTTGCTCTCTCCCCCCTCTCTTTTGCTCTCTCTCTCTTCCCCTCTCTTTTGATTTTTCTCTTTCCCCCTCTTATTTTCTCTCTCCCCCCTCTCTTTTGCTCTCTCTCTCCCCCTCTCTTTTTCTCTCTATCTCCCCCTCTCTTTTTCTCTCTCTCTCCCCCTCTCTTTTTCTCTCTCTCTCCCCCTCTCTTTTTCTCTCTCTCTCCCCCTCTCTTTTTTTCTCTCTCTCTCCCCCCTCTTTTGCTCTCTCTCTCCCCCCTCTTTTGCTTTCTCTGTCCCCCTCTCTTTTGCTTTCTCTCCCCCCTCTCTTTTGCTTTCTCTATCCCCCTCTCTTTTGCTCTCCCTCTCCCCCCTCTCTTTTGCTCTCTCTCTCCCCCCTCTCTTTTGCTCCCTCTCTCCCCCCTCTCTTTTGCTCCCTCTCTCCCCCCTCTCTTTTGCTCCCTCTCTCCCCCCTCTCTTTTCTCCCTCTCTCCCCAATCTCTTTTGCACCCTCTCTCCCCCCTCTCTTTTGCTCCATCTCTGCCCCCTCTCTTTTGCTCCCTCTCTCCCCCTCTCTTTTGCTCCCTCTCCCCCTCTCTTTTGCGCTTTCTCTCCCACTCTCTTACGCTCTCTCTCTCCCCCCTCTCTTTTGCTCTTTCTCCCCTTTTTTTTGCTCTTTCTCTCAATCCCTCTCTTTTGCTCTCTATCCCTCTCTTTTGCTCTCTCTCTCCCCCCCATCTATTTTGCTCTTTCTCTCCCCCCTCTCTTTTGCTCTGTGTCTCTCCCCCCTCTTTTGCTCTCTCTCTCCATCCCTCTTTTGCTCTCTCTCCCTCTATTGCTCTCTCTTCTCTCTATTGCTCTCTCCCTCCTCTCTATTGCTCTCTCCCCCCTCTCTTTTGCTCTCTCTCCCCCCTCTCTTTTGCTCTCTCTCCCCCCTCTCTTTTGCTCTCTCTCCCCCCCCTCTCTTTTGCTCTCTCTCCCCCCTCTCTTTTGCTCTCTCTCCCCCCTCTCTTTTGCTCTCTCTCCCCCTCTCTTTTGCTCTCTCCCCCCCTCTCTTTTGGTCTCTCTCCCCCCTCTCTTTTGGTCTCTCTCCCCCCTCTCTTTTGGTCTCTCTCCCCCCTCTCTTTTGCTCTCTCTCCCCCCTCTCTTTTGCTCTCTCTCCCCCCTCTCTTTTGCTCTCTCTCCACCCTCTCTTTTGCTTTCTCTCTCCCCCCTCTCTTTTGTGCTCTCTCCCCCCTCTCTTTTGTGCTCTCTCCCCCTCTCTTTTGTGCTCTCTCCCCCCTCTCTTTTGTGCTCTCTCCCCCTCCTCTTTTGTGCTCTCTCCCCCTCCTCTTTTGTGCTCTCCCCCCCTCCTCTTTTGTGCTCTCTCCCCCTCCTCTTTTGTGCTCTCTCTCCCCCTCTCTTTGCTCTCTCCCCCCCTCTCTTTTGCTTTCTCTATCCCCCTCTCTTTTGCTCTCTCCCCCCTCTCTTTTGCTCTCCCTCTCCCCCCCTCTTTTGCTCTCTCTCTCCCCCCTCTCTTTTGCTCCCTCTCTCCCCCCTCTCTTTTTCTTTCTCTCTCCCCCCTCTCTTTTGTGCTCTCTCCCCCCTCTCTTTTGTGCTCTCTCCCCCCTCTCTTTTGTGCTCTCTCCCCCCTGTGCTCTCTCCCCCTCCTCTTTTGTGCTCTCTCCCCCTCCTCTTTTGTGCTCTCTCCCCCTCCTCTTTTGTGCTCTCTCCCCCTCCTCTTTTGTGCTCTCTCCCCCTCCTCTTTTGTGCTCTCTCTCCCCCTCTCTTTGCTCTCTCCCCCCCTCTCTTTGCTCTCTCTCTCCCCCTCTCTTTGCTCTCTCTCTCCCCCTCTCTTTGCTTTCTCTCTCTCCCCCTCTCTTTGCTTTCTCTCTCTCCCCCTCTCTTTGCTTTCTCTCTCTCCCCCTCTCTTTGCTCTCTCTCTCTCCCCCTCTCTTTGCTCTCTCTCTCTCCCCCTCTCTTTGCTCTCTCTCTCCCCCCCTCTCTTTGCTCTCTCTCTCCCCCTCTCTTTGCTCTCTCTCTCCCCCTCTCTTTGCTCTCTCCCCTCTCTCTTTTGCTCTCTCTCTCCCCCCTCTCTTTTGCTCTATCTCTCCCCCCTCTCTTTTGCTCTATCTCTCCCCCTCTATATTGCTCTCTCTCTCTATTGCTCTCTCTCCCCCTCTCTTTTGCTCTCTCTCCTCCTCTCTATTGCTCTCTCTCCTCCCCCCTCTCTTTTGCTATTTCCCCTCTCTTTTGCTCTCTCTCCATCCCTCTCTTTTGCTCTCTCTCCCCCTCTCTTTTGCTCTCTCTCTTCCCCTCTCTATTGCTCTCTCTTCCCCACTCTCTTTTGCTCCCTCTCTCCCCCCTCTCTTTTGCTCCCTCTCTCCCCAATCTCTTTTGCTCCCTCTCTCCCCCCTCTCTTTTGCTCCCTCTCTGCCCCCTCTCTTTTGCTCCCTCTCTCCCCCTCTCTTTTGCTCTCTCTCCCCCCCTCTCTTTTGCTCTCTCTCCCCCCCTCTCTTTTGCTCTCTCTCCATCCCTCTCTTTTGCTCTCTCTCCCCCTCTCTTTTGCTCTCTCTCTTCCCCACTCTCTTTTGCTCCCTCTCTCCCCCCTCTCTTTTGCTCCCTCTCTCCCCAATCTCTTTTGCTCCCTCTCTCCCCCCTCTCTTTTGCTCCCTCTCTGCCCCCTCTCTTTTGCTCCCTCTCTCCCCCTCTCTTTTGCTCTCTCTCCCCCCCTCTCTTTTGCTCTCTCTCCCCCCCTCTCTTTTGCTCTCTCTCCCCCCCCTCTCTTTTGCTCTCTCTCCCCCCCTCTCTTTTGCTCCCTCTCTTTTGCTCTATCTCCCCCCCTGTTTTGCGCTCTCTCCCCCCCTCTTTTTGCTCTTTCTCCCCTTTTTTTGCTCTTTCTCTCAATCCCTCTCTTTTGCTCTCTATCCCTCTCTTTTGCTCTCTCTCTCTCCCTCTCTCTCTCCCCCATCTATTTTGCTCTCTCTCTCCCCCCTCTCTTTTGCTCTGTGTCTCTCCCCCCTCTTTTGCTCTCTCTCTCCATCCCTCTCTTTTGCTCTCTCTCCCTCTATTGCTCTCTCTTCTCTCTATTGCTCTCTCCCTCCTCTCTATTGCTCTCTCCCCCCTCTCTTTTGCTCTCTCTCCCCCCTCTCTTTTGCTCTCTCTCCCCCCTCTCTTTTGCTCTCTCTCCCCCCTCTCTTTTGCTCTCTCTCCCCCCTCTCTTTTGCTCTCTCTCCCCCCTCTCTTTTGCTCTCTCTCCCCCCTCCCTTTTGCTCTCTCTCCCCCCTCCCTTTTGCTCTCTCTCCCCCCTCTCTTTTGCTCTCTCCCCCCCTCTCTTTTGCTCTCTCCCCCCCTCTCTTTTGGTCTCTCTCCCCCCTCTCTTTTGGTCTCTCTCCCCCCTCTCTTTTGCTCTCTCTCCCCCCTCTCTTTTGCTCTCTCTCCCCCCTCTCTTTTGCTTTCTCTCTCCCCCCTCTCTTTTGTGCTCTCTCCCCCCTCTCTTTTGTGCTCTCTCCCCCCTGTGCTCTCTCCCCCTCCTCTTTTGTGCTCTCTCCCCCTCCTCTTTTGTGCTCTCTCCCCCTCCTCTTTTGTGCTCTCTCCCCCTCCTCTTTTGTGCTCTCTCTCCCCCTCTCTTTGCTCTCTCCCCCCCTCTCTTTGCTCTCTCTCTCCCCCTCTCTTTGCTCTCTCTCTCCCCCTCTCTCTCTCCCCCATCTATTTTGCTCTCTCTCTCCCCCCCTCTCTTTTGCTCTGTGTCTCTCCCCCCTCTTTTGCGCTCTCTCCCCCTCCTCTTTTGTGCTCTCTCCCCCTCCTCTTTTGTGCTCTCTCTCCCCCTCTCTTTGCTCTCTCCCCCCCTCTCTTTTGCTCTCTCTCTCTCCCTCTCTCTCTCCCCCATCTATTTTGCTCTCTCTCTCCCCCCTCTCTTTTGCTCTGTGTCTCTCCCCCCTCTTTTGCTCTCTCTCTCCATCCCTCTCTTTTGCTCTCTCTCCCTCTATTGCTCTCTCTTCTCTCTATTGCTCTCTCCCTCCTTTCTATTGCTCTCTCCCCCCTCTCTTTTGCTCTCTCTCCCCCCTCTCTTTTGCTCTCTCTCCCCCCTCTCTTTTGCTCTCTCTCCCCCCTCTCTTTTGCTCTCTCTCCCCCCTCCCTTTTGCTCTCTCTCCCCCCTCTCTTTTGCTCTCTCCCCCCCTCTCTTTTGCTCTCTCCCCCCCTCTTTTTTGGTCTCTCTCCCCCCTCTCTTTTGGTCTCTCTCCCCCCTCTCTTTTGCTCTCTCTCCCCCCTCTCTTTTGCTCTCTCTCCCCCCTCTCTTTTGCTTTCTCTCTCCCCCCTCTCTTTTGTGCTCTCTCCCCCCTCTCTTTTGTGCTCTCTCCCCCCTCTCTTTTGTGCTCTCTCCCCCCTGTGCTCTCTCCCCCTCCTCTTTTGTGCTCTCTCCCCCTCCTCTTTTGTGCTCTCTCCCCCTCCTCTTTTGTGCTCTCTCCCCCTCCTCTTTTGTGCTCTCTCTCCCCCTCTCTTTGCTCTCTCCCCCGCTCTCTTTGCTCTCTCTCTCCCCCTCTCTTTGCTCTCTCTCTCCCCCTCTCTTTGCTCTCTCTCTCTCCCCCTCTCTTTGCTCTCTCTCTCTCCCCCTCTCTTTGCTCTCTCTCTCTCCCCCTCTCTTTGCTCTCTCTCTCCCCCTCTCTTTGCTCTCTCTCTCCCCCTCTCTTTGCTCTCTCCCCTCTCTCTTTTGCTCTCTCTCTCCCCCCTCTCTTTTGCTCTATCTCTCCCCCTCTATATTGCTCTCTCTCTCTATTGCTCTCTCTCCTCCCCCCTCTCTTTTGCTATTTCCCCTCTCTTTTGCTCTCTCTCCATCCCTCTCTTTTGCTCTCTCTCCCCCTCTCTTTTGCTCTCTCTCTTCCCCTCTCTATTGCTCTCTCTTCCCCACTCTCTCTCCCCCTCTCTTTTGCTCTCTCTCCCCCCCTCTCTTTTGCTCTCTCTCCCCCCCTCTCTTTTGCTCCCTCTCTTTTGCTCTATCTCCCCCCCTGTTTTGCGCTCTCTCCCCCCCTCTTTTTGCTCTTTCTCCCCTTTTTTTTGCTCTTTCTCTCAATCCCTCTCTTTTGCTCTCTATCCCTCTCTTTTGCTCTCTCTCTCTCCCTCTCTCTCTCCCCCATCTATTTTGCTCTCTCTCTCCCCCCTCTCTTTTGCTCTGTGTCTCTCCCCCCTCTTTTGCTCTCTCTCTCCATCCCTCTCTTTTGCTCTCTCTCCCTCTATTGCTCTCTCTTCTCTCTATTGCTCTCTCCCTCCTCTCTATTGCTCTCTCCCCCCTCTCTTTTGCTCTCTCTCCCCCCTCTCTTTTGCTCTCTCTCCCCCCTCTCTTTTGCTCTCTCTCCCCCCTCTCTTTTGCTCTCTCTCCCCCCTCTCTTTTGCTCTCGCTCCCCCCTCCCTTTTGCTCTCTCTCCCCCCTCTCTTTTGCTCTCTCTCCCCCCTCTCTTTTGCTCTCTCCCCCCCTCTCTTTTGCTCTCTCCCCCCCTCTCTTTTGGTCTCTCTCCCCCCTCTCTTTTGGTCTCTCTCCCCCCTCTCTTTTGGTCTCTCTCCCCCCTCTCTTTTGCTCTCTCTCCCCCCTCTCTTTTGCTCTCTCTCCCCCCTCTCTTTTGCTTTCTCTCTCCCCCCTCTCTTTTGCTTTCTCTCTCCCCCCTCTCTTTTGTGCTCTCTCCCCCCTCTCTTTTGTGCTCTCTCCCCCCTCTCTTTTGTGCTCTCTCCCCCCTGTGCTCTCTCCCCCTCCTCTTTTGTGCTCTCTCCCCCTCCTCTTTTGTGCTCTCTCCCCCTCCTCTTTTGTGCTCTCTCCCCCTCCTCTTTTGTGCTCTCTCTCCCCCTCTCTTTGCTCTCTCCCCCCCTCTCTTTGCTCTCTCTCTCCCCCTCTCTTTGCTCTCTCTCTCCCCCTCTCTCTCTCCCCCATCTATTTTGCTCTCTCTCTCCCCCCTCTCTTTTGCTCTGTGTCTCTCCCCCCTCTTTTGCGCTCTCTCCCCCTCCTCTTTTGTGCTCTCTCCCCCTCCTCTTTTGTGCTCTCTCTCCCCCTCTCTTTGCTCTCTCCCCCCCTCTCTTTTGCTCTCTCCCTCTCTCTCTCCCCCATCTATTTTGCTCTCTCTCTCCCCCCTCTCTTTTGCTCTGTGTCTCTCCCCCCTCTTTTGCTCTCTCTCTCCATCCCTCTCTTTTGCTCTCTCTCCCTCTATTGCTCTCTCTTCTCTCTATTGCTCTCTCCCTCCTCTCTATTGCTCTCTCCCCCCTCTCTTTTGCTCTCTCTCCCCCCTCTCTTTTGCTCTCTCTCCCCCCTCTCTTTTGCTCTCTCTCCCCCCTCTCTTTTGCTCTCTCTCCCCCCTCTCTTTTGCTCTCTCTCCCCCCTCTCTTTTGCTCTCTCTCCCCCCTCCCTTTTGCTCTCTCTCCCCCCCTCTCTTTTGCTCTCTCCCCCCCTCTCTTTTGCTCTCTCCCCCCCCTCTCTTTTGCTCTCTCCCCCCCTCTCTTTTGGTCTCTCTCCCCCCTCTCTTTTGGTCTCTCTCCCCCCTCTCTTTTGCTCTCTCTCCCCCCTCTCTTTTGCTCTCTCTCCCCCCTCTCTTTTGCTTTCTCTCTCCCCCCTCTCTTTTGTGCTCTCTCCCCCCTCTCTTTTGTGCTCTCTCCCCCCTGTGCTCTCTCCCCCTCCTCTTTTGTGCTCTCTCCCCCTCCTCTTTTGTGCTCTCTCCCCCTCCTCTTTTGTGCTCTCTCCCCCTCCTCTTTTGTGCTCTCTCTCCCCCTCTCTTTGCTCTCTCCCCCCCTCTCTTTGCTCTCTCTCTCCCCCTCTCTTTGCTCTCTCTCTCCCCCTCTCTTTGCTCTCTCTCCCCCTCTCTTTGCTCTCTCTCTCTCCCCCTCTCTTTGCTCTCTCTCTCTCCCCCTCTCTTTGCTCTCTCTCTCCCCCTCTCTTTGCTCTCTCTCTCCCCTCTCTTTGCTCTCTCCCCTCTCTCTTTTGCTCTCTCTCTCCCCCCCTCTCTTTTGCTCTATCTCTCCCCCTCTATATTGCTCTCTCTCTCTATTGCTCTCTCTCCTCCCCCCTCTCTTTTGCTATTTCCCCTCTCTTTTGCTCTCTCTCCATCCCTCTCTTTTGCTCTCTCTCCCCCTCTCTTTTGCTCTCTCTCTTCCCCTCTCTATTGCTCTCTCTTCCCCACTCTCTCTCCCCCTCTCTTTTGCTCTCTCCCCCTCTCTCTCCCCCCTCTCTTCTTTTGCTCTCTCTCCCCCCTCTCTTTTGCTCTCTCTCTTCCCCTCTCTTTTGATTTCTCTCCCCCCCTCTCTTTTTCTCTCTCTTCCCTCTATTTTGCTTTTTCCCCTCTATTTTGCTCTCTCTCCCCCCTCTCTTCTGCTCTTTCCTATCTCTTCTGCTCTTTCCTATCTCTTTCTGTCTCTCCCACTCTCTTTCTATTTCTCTCCCCTCTCTCTCGCGCCCGGCCACGCCCACGCTCCCACCCGGCCACGCCCACTTTCACCCCACCGCCGCAAGCATGTTGGGTAAGGCCAGGTGTGTTTGTCCTTGTGCTGTCTCTACTGCGCATGACAGCTTCGGACAAACACTCTTGGCCTTTTATATAATAGGATGGTTGAGTATTGGCTAGGGTGTGCCAAGATAACTAAAGATGCATCCAGTATGTATAATAATTGCTATACATATGTCTCATGTTTCTAAGCAGTTCTCATTAGGCTCCCACCCTAGTCTCCTTCCTTAGGGGCTTGTGTTTTTGTTAAGTACTGTCTATGGGATATTAGCCAAGGTAGAAAATTGCATCAGACAGATAACAAATTAAATGAAATTAGACTTTTATCTGGTTAGCTGTATGTTTAGAGAGACACAATATTTTTGTACATTTGTTTCCTTATCATATCTATTTGTAGATCTGGGCAGCAAATTAAAAATAGACATCCTATTAGTACCAACATGTGCTTGCAGAGATTACTCTTTTCATGCAAACTCAGACACGTGGACATAAAAAAACTTTATTTTATCCTTTTTTTTTTTTTATTTAATTTTATTTATTTTTTAGGGGCATTCAACCTAAAGCATAAATAACAAACTAATGTTGTAATGTTGTTTTATTTTTCCTAATTAAACATTTTTTGAGTTAAGTTTGTTGTTCCTTTAACCTTATCATATACCACAATTTCTTGTTACAATGTTAGGTTTAGTTAAAAACGTTGTTGGATATAAATCTTCCTGAATTGTCCACTAAATGCGTGCATTATTCATTGCAGTATGATTTTGAAGTGAAAGGAGATGTAATCAATGGGAAAAACCATAGAGGTCCAAGAAGATCAAGGCTGGGATCAGATGGACTGGTATGAATACACCCCTTGCTACTTAACATGCAGCGACAACTTTGGGTTACTAATCCAGATTGATTGAATTTTTAGCGGGCAAATAGACCCAAGCATTCTAATCCATTTTAGATTGCAAAAAAATCATCATAGTTTTCATTGAATCAATATATAGCTGTCTTTGGAATGTACAAATATTAGAATATCTTGTAATATTATTTTTTTACTTTTTTTTTTTTTTTTAAACCAATTTTACAATTATATAACAGATACCATCTAAAATGCATGTATAACTTAACCTGAAGCAGTCAATAGCCTTTATACAGAAAATTTGCTTGTAAGAACTTGGCTAAATGTTTATACACACACAACATGACATAGACTTCTTATACAGTTTTGTGTAACCAGAATTTCTTTCTAATTTCTTTCTAATGGTAGAGTCCACGACCTCTTGGGAATTACATCACTTGGCCACCAGGAGGAGGCAAAGACACCCTACCAGAGCTTTACATATAGCCTTACTACTTCCACTTCTCTCCCACTAGTTCTTTGCCTCGGCAAGGAGAGAGAGGTGTTAAAAGTATTCTTATATTCTCATATTTATTTACTCTCAGTGGATAGTTCCCAGAAGAGAGTTTTTTATTTTGGTGCTGATGCAATGTAATTTTTGTCGGTTAAAGGGACAGTATACACTCATTTTCATATAACTGCATGTTATAGACACTACTATAAAGAATAAGATGCACAGATACTGATATAAAAATCCAGTATAAAACAGTTTAAAAACTTACTTAGAAGCTGTCAGTTTGGCTCTGTTGAAAAGGTAGTTGGAAAGCCCACTGCAAGTGGCAAATAAGACACTCCCCCCCCCCCCCTTCTTTTGCATATGAAAAGACCCTTTACACAAACAGCAGCAAGCTGGAGAAGGTAGCTGACAGTATTCACATAAAACGTTGGGGCTTGGTTAGGAGTCTGAAAATCAGAGCAATGTTATTTAAAAATAAGCAAAACTATACATTTATTTAAAAAAAAAACTTTATGGGCTATATAAATAGATCATCTACAAAAAATTTATGCAAAGAAAAAATGAGTGTATAATGTCCCTTTAAGTCTTTGCACACAGCAGGTCTGTATTCAGGAGACCAACAATGCAGAACTCCAGAGGGATAGTTAAGTATATAGGCCGGTACGGCCGGAGTTATACAATTACAATTTTTGGAAACTCTACTTGCTTAGCATAGTTTATGCTCGATCAGGGGTTTATGATCTATTCTGTACATATAATTGAGCAAACTGGGAATGCTACAGATACTCCTGTATTATCTTAGGAGATGGCCATGGATATTGTAATCCCTAAAAACAAATGTTTATTATTTAAGAAGGTGGTAGTCTGCAATCCTGCACAATTATGCAATGGATGTTTAACTGTGGTTCTGCAGTCTCATTCACCATCACCCAGTTCCTCAAATACTGCTAGTAAAACAGGTGTTTTTATCTGATGAAACAACCTGGTTGAGGTTGAGAAACGCGTCATAAGTATTAAAAGCCATTTTATTTGAAGTTGTCTGTAATGTGGTTTATCAATACCAACTGAACAACACACAAAAGATTACACCTTTGCAGCACCTGGAGTCCGGCCAACAGGAGGCATATACAAAGATACAACTAGGACAAGTGCCTTTGGAGCTTGGCTTCCACAGTGTACTAGCCACTGATAAGTGCTAGCCTGCTTTCTTGCACTGGTCACAGCACAGTGCCATACCATTGGGTAAGCATAATACTTACTTATATTTGTATCTGCATATCCAGACGGTATCACGCTATTGTGGCGCCCTCTTTCTACTCTTTGTATCTAATCAGGAAATATTTGATTTTTCAGAGAGGTTTAATACTCCTCTGCAAGTTGCAGTTTCCTTATGCTCTGGAGTCTTTACCACCTTCCAAGTAAGCGCATGCGCAAAATTAGGCATTGTGTTTCTGAGACCAAGGGAACTGCTTCTTCTGGCGCTTGATCTGTTAGCCAGGCTCTGATTTGGAGGGGTTATCCTCAGCGTCAGGGTGAAGTGTCTGCTGATGATTCTTCCTTAGATAAAGAACCTGAGGAGATGAATTTTGAATTCAAAATGGAGCATATGCGTTTTTTTTTTAGTTTTTTTTTTTAAACTCTAGTGGTTCAGGACTCTCAACCAGCAGAGGGAAAAAACTGTACATAAGCTAGATCTCATTTTCAGACCCAGGTCTCGTTCTTCTGAGACATTTCCTGTCCATTCCTTAATTACTGAAATCATTACCAAGGATTGGGAAAAGCTGGGAGTTCCCGTTTCCCCAGCAACAATGTTTAAAAAGCATTTTCATATTGCAAATTCTACATTATCTAAATAGATGACTATCCCTTTGGAAGACCATATTTCATTTAAAGATCCTATGGACCTAAGGGTTACCTCAGAAGGTCTTTTCTGCAGGGAGGATTGTTATTATCAGCCTGCAGTGAGTATTGCTGCAGTTGCTGGAGCAGCAGCTTTCTAGTGTGATTCCTTGGCAGATCTAGTTTCTAAGAAATCCTCTTTAGATGAGATACAAAACCGTATACAGGCTTTGAAAACGGCAAACTCTTTCATATGTGATGCAACCATACAGATTTTTCGCATCAATACTAAGAAAACAGCCTTTGTTGTTCTTTCCAGTAGAGCTGTTTGACTTAAGTCATGGTAGGCGGATATGGTTTCCAAGTCAAGACTACTGATTTTAGCTTTTAAAGGTAACATTTGTTTGGTCCCGATTTGGACTCCATTATTTCTACTGTGACAGGGGTGCCTTCTTGCCCCAGGACAAGAAGTCCAGACAAAAAGAGAAACCTCTCGGTCTTTTTCATCCCTTTTTCCAAAACAAGAACCATAGATCTACATCCACTCAGAAGATGGAATCTCATAAAACTACATGGAAACCTAACCCTGTATAGAACAAGTCCATGCAGCACAAGAAGTCTTCCTCTGATTTGAAAACCACATGAAGGTATGTCCCCAGAATCAGCTCTGGTAGGAGGCAGACTAAGCCTTTTCAATATATTTGTTCACAGTCAGTTAATTGTGTCTCCAGTCCATATCTCCAACGGGAAGGTTTATTCTGTCTCACATTTAAAAAAAGCCAGAAGAGAGTAGCTTTTCTTCAGTGTGTAAGAGATTTGGAGAACATGGGAGTCACTCCAGTCTAGGGTTGCACCAATACCAATCGTTTTTAGACCGAGTACAAGTACCAATATTTTTTTTCAAATACTCGCTGATACTGATTACCGATCCTTTATTTTTTTTTTTTTTTAATGTTGTGACCGTTTCCCAAGCACAATACAGACTAATGATTTAAGATAGCTTCTTTATAATTATGAAGAACTGTAACATCAAGATAAGGCTGTTCTAATGACAAAATCTGGTTTTATTCCTAAGGTGGTTTCGGCTGAAGATATTAATCAGGAGAAAGTTGTCCCTTGTTTGTGGTTCCCAAGAGTAAGGATTGTGGACTCTCACTACCATTAGAAAGAAAACAAAATGTATTCTTACCTGATAAATTCATTTCTTTCTTGGTAGTGAGTCCACAAACCCACCCATAAAAAAAAATTCAAAAAAAGTTGTAGTATATTAATTGTGGCACCAGTCCTAGTTTGCACCTCTTTACCCTATAGTCTTTCTTACTTTATTTGGCTATAAATACTACTGGGAGAAAAGGGGAAGTAGGAGGGATATATATAAAGCTCTGGTAGCGTGTCTGCCTCCACCTGGTCGCAGGTAATGTAATCCCCTAGATTAAGTATTGTGAACTCTCAATACCTAGAAATAAATTAAGTTGTCAGGTAAAAATATATTTTGTTTTAGTTCTGTTGTTTGTTGCACTGTCCTTTTTTGAGCATAATGTTTGCACCCTTAAAAGTATTATTTTCTTTACTAAGGACATTTAGCTTATTTTTGCTCACTTCTCACTGGGTATTATTCAAAGTGTTTAGCAGAAGTGGATAAACACTTTGTTGTCAGTCAGATGTTTCTCCAAATTACTCAATGAAAGATTGTAAAGATAAAATGTATGTATTGTATGTGATAGATCATATACACAAAAATAAGCATTTTCATGCTCTGGTAAGTCTATTATATATCTAATGTTGATTGTACACTTTAAAGAGCTGGGCCCCTCTCCTACTCTTTTAAAAGGACATAAAACACATTTTCTTTTGTATAAAAATTGTCCCGCACTCACTAGAAAGGCCAAAATCTGTAATCTAGATTTCTCCCAGTGTGCTTAGAGGAATGTGGCTGCACCTCACTGACGAGGCCCATAGGAGGCCGAAACGATCGTCTGGGGTTGTCATGTTCCTTGTTCAGAGGAGAATTGCCTGGTATTTCGGGGCTGGACTGACCTTACTTGGCGGGATCAGACTGATATACTTCAGGAAAGTTTTCTTCTGTGAAAAGCACACTGGTCTAAAAGAGGCTGCTTCCGGGTGGTAAATCGCCATAGAACAAGCCACTGAGCTGTTGTTCGTTCCTGGTAGAGCGCTTCTCTCTTTGTATGCAAATTATTATGACCCTGGGGAAGTCTCCCTATGGGTGATGGGGGAAACCAGACGTGGACTCCTTGCCCAGTGTGCTTAGAGGAATGTGGCTGCACCTCACTGACGAGGCCCATAGGAGGCCGAAACGATCGTCTGGGGTTGTCATGTTCCTTGTTCAGAGGAGAATTGCCTGGTATTTCGGGGCTGGACTGACCTTACTTGGCGGGGTCAGACTGATATACTTCAGGAAAGTTTTCTTCTGTGAAAAGCACACTGGTCTAAAAGAGGCTGCTTCCGGGTGGTAAATCGCCATAGAACAAGCCACTGAGCTGTTGTTCGTTCCTGGTAGAGCGCTTCTCTCTTTGTATGCAAATTATTATGACCCTGGGGAAGTCTCCCTATGGGTGATGGGGGAAACCAGACGTGGACTCCTTGCCCAGTGTGCTTAGAGGAATGTGGCTGCACCTCACTGACGAGGCCCATAGGAGGCCGAAACGATCGTCTGGGGTTGTCATGTTCCTTGTTCAGAGGAGAATTGCCTGGTATTTCGGGGCTGGACTGACCTTACTTGGCGGGATCAGACTGATATACTTCAGGAAAGTTTTCTTCTGTGAAAAGCACACTGGTCTAAAAGAGGCTGCTTCCGGGTGGTAAATCGCCATAGAACAAGCCACTGAGCTGTTGTTCGTTCCTGGTAGAGCGCTTCTCTCTTTGTATGCAAATTATTATGACCCTGGGGAAGTCTCCCTATGGGTGATGGGGGAAACCAGACGTGGACTCCTTGCCCAGTGTGCTTAGAGGAATGTGGCTGCACCTCACTGACGAGGCCCATAGGAGGCCGAAACGATCGTCTGGGGTTGTCATGTTCCTTGCTCAGAGGAGAATTGCCTGGTATTTCGGGGCTGGACTGACCTTACTTGGCGGGATCAGACTGATATACTTCAGGAAAGTTTTCTTCTGTGAAAAGCACACTGGTCTAAAAGAGGCTGCTTCCGGGTGGTAAATCGCCATAGAACAAGCCACTGAGCTGTTGTTCGTTCCTGGTAGAGCGCTTCTCTCTTTGTATGCAAATTATTATGACCCTGGGGAAGTCTCCCTATGGGTGATGGGGGAAACCAGACGTGGACTCCTTGCCCAGTGTGCTTAGAGGAATGTGGCTGCACCTCACTGACGAGGCCCATAGGAGGCCGAAACGATCGTCTGGGGTTGTCATGTTCCTTGTTCAGAGGAGAATTGCCTGGTATTTCGGGGCTGGACTGACCTTACTTGGCGGGATCAGACTGATATACTTCAGGAAAGTTTTCTTCTGTGAAAAGCACACTGGTCTAAAAGAGGCTGCTTCCGGGTGGTAAATCGCCATAGAACAAGCCACTGAGCTGTTGTTCGTTCCTGGTAGAGCGCTTCTCTCTTTGTATGCAAATTATTATGACCCTGGGGAAGTCTCCCTATGGGTGATGGGGGAAACCAGACGTGGACTCCTTGCCCAGTGTGCTTAGAGGAATGTGGCTGCACCTCACTGACGAGGCCCATAGGAGGTCGAAACGATCGTCTGGGGTTGTCATGTTCCTTGTTCAGAGGAGAATTGCCTGGTATTTCGGGGCTGGACTGACCTTACTTGGCGGGATCAGACTGATATACTTCAGGAAAGTTTTCTTCTGTGAAAAGCACACTGGTCTAAAAGAGGCTGCTTCCGGGTGGTAAATCGCCATAGAACAAGCCACTGAGCTGTTGTTCATTCCTGGTAGAGCGCTTCTCTCTTTGTATGCAAATTATTATGACCCTGGGGAAGTCTCCCTATGGGTGATGGGGGAAACCAGACGTGGACTCCTTGCCCAGTGTGCTTAGAGGAATGTGGCTGCACCTCACTGACGAGGCCCATAGGAGGCCGAAACGATCGTCTGGGGTTGTCATGTTCCTTGTTCAGAGGAGAATTGCCTGGTATTTCGGGGCTGGACTGACCTTACTTGGCGGGATCAGACTGATATACTTCAGGAAAGTTTTCTTCTGTGAAAAGCACACTGGTCTAAAAGAGGCTGCTTCCGGGTGGTAAATCGCCATAGAACAAGCCACTGAGCTGTTGTTCGTTCCTGGTAGAGCGCTTCTCTCTTTGTATGCAAATTATTATGACCCTGGGGAAGTCTCCCTATGGGTGATGGGGGAAACCAGACGTGGACTCCTTGCCCAGTGTGCTTAGAGGAATGTGGCTGCACCTCACTGACGAGGCCCATAGGAGGCCGAAACGATCGTCTGGGGTTGTCATGTTCCTTGTTCAGAGGAGAATTGCCTGGTATTTCGGGGCTGGACTGACCTTACTTGGCGGGATCAGACTGATATACTTCAGGAAAGTTTTCTTCTGTGAAAAGCACACTGGTCTAAAAGAGGCTGCTTCCGGGTGGTAAATCACCATAGAACAAGCCACTGAGCTGTTGTTCGTTCCTGGTAGAGCGCTTCTCTCTTTGTATGCAAATTATTATGACCCTGGGGAAGTCTCCCTATGGGTGATGGGGGAAACCAGACGTGGACTCCTTGCCCAGTGTGCTTAGAGGAATGTGGCTGCACCTCACTGACGAGGCCCATAGGAGGCCGAAACGATCGTCTGGGGTTGTCATGTTCCTTGTTCAGAGGAGAATTGCCTGGTATTTCGGGGCTGGACTGACCTTACTTGGCGGGATCAGACTGATATACTTCAGGAAAGTTTTCTTCTGTGAAAAGCACACTGGTCTAAAAGAGGCTGCTTCCGGGTGGTAAATCGCCATAGAACAAGCCACTGAGCTGTTGTTCGTTCCTGGTAGAGCGCTTCTCTCTTTGTATGCAAATTATTATGACCCTGGGGAAGTCTCCCTATGGGTGATGGGGGAAACCAGACGTGGACTCCTTGCCCAGTGTGCTTAGAGGAATGTGGCTGCACCTCACTGACGAGGCCCATAGGAGGCCGAAACGATCGTCTGGGGTTGTCATGTTCCTTGTTCAGAGGAGAATTGCCTGGTATTTCGGGGCTGGACTGACCTTACTTGGCGGGATCAGACTGATATACTTCAGGAAAGTTTTCTTCTGTGAAAAGCACACTGGTCTAAAAGAGGCTGCTTCCGGGTGGTAAATCGCCATAGAACAAGCCACTGAGCTGTTGTTCGTTCCTGGTAGAGCGCTTCTCTCTTTGTATGCAAATTATTATGACCCTGGGGAAGTCTCCCTATGGGTGATGGGGGAAACCAGACGTGGACTCCTTGCCCAGTGTGCTTAGAGGAATGTGGCTGCACCTCACTGACGAGGCCCATAGGAGGCCGAAACGATCGTCTGGGGTTGTCATGTTCCTTGTTCAGAGGAGAATTGCCTGGTATTTCGGGGCTGGACTGACCTTACTTGGCGGGATCAGACTGATATACTTCAGGAAAGTTTTCTTCTGTGAAAAGCACACTGGTCTAAAAGAGGCTGCTTCCGGGTGGTAAATCGCCATAGAACAAGCCACTGAGCTGTTGTTCATTCCTGGTAGAGCGCTTCTCTCTTTGTATGCAAATTATTATGACCCTGGGGAAGTCTCCCTATGGGTGATGGGGGAAACCAGACGTGGACTCCTTGCCCAGTGTGCTTAGAGGAATGTGGCTGCACCTCACTGACGAGGCCCATAGGAGGCCGAAACGATCGTCTGGGGTTGTCATGTTCCTTGTTCAGAGGAGAATTGCCTGGTATTTCGGGGCTGGACTGACCTTACTTGGCGGGATCAGACTGATATACTTCAGGAAAGTTTTCTTCTGTGAAAAGCACACTGGTCTAAAAGAGGCTGCTTCCGGGTGGTAAATCGCCATAGAACAAGCCACTGAGCTGTTGTTCGTTCCTGGTAGAGCGCTTCTCTCTTTGTATGCAAATTATTATGACCCTGGGGAAGTCTCCCTATGGGTGATGGGGGAAACCAGACGTGGACTCCTTGCCCAGTGTGCTTAGAGGAATGTGGCTGCACCTCACTGACGAGGCCCATAGGAGGCCGAAACGATCGTCTGGGGTTGTCATGTTCCTTGTTCAGAGGAGAATTGCCTGGTATTTCGGGGCTGGACTGACCTTACTTGGCGGGATCAGACTGATATACTTCAGGAAAGTTTTCTTCTGTGAAAAGCACACTGGTCTAAAAGAGGCTGCTTCCGGGTGGTAAATCGCCATAGAACAAGCCACTGAGCTGTTGTTCGTTCCTGGTAGAGCGCTTCTCTCTTTGTATGCAAATTATTATGACCCTGGGGAAGTCTCCCTATGGGTGATGGGGGAAACCAGACGTGGACTCCTTGCCCAGTGTGCTTAGAGGAATGTGGCTGCACCTCACTGACGAGGCCCATAGGAGGCCGAAACGATCGTCTGGGGTTGTCATGTTCCTTGTTCAGAGGAGAATTGCCTGGTATTTCGGGGCTGGACTGACCTTACTTGGCGGGATCAGACTGATATACTTCAGGAAAGTTTTCTTCTGTGAAAAGCACACTGGTCTAAAAGAGGCTGCTTCCGGGTGGTAAATCGCCATAGAACAAGCCACTGAGCTGTTGTTCGTTCCTGGTAGAGCGCTTCTCTCTTTGTATGCAAATTATTATGACCCTGGGGAAGTCTCCCTATGGGTGATGGGGGAAACCAGACGTGGACTCCTTGCCCAGTGTGCTTAGAGGAATGTGGCTGCACCTCACTGACGAGGCCCATAGGAGGCCGAAACGATCGTCTGGGGTTGTCATGTTCCTTGTTCAGAGGAGAATTGCCTGGTATTTCGGGGCTGGACTGACCTTACTTGGCGGGATCAGACTGATATACTTCAGGAAAGTTTTCTTCTGTGAAAAGCACACTGGTCTAAAAGAGGCTGCTTCCGAGTGGTAAATCGCCATAGAACAAGCCACTGAGCTGTTGTTCGTTCCTGGTAGAGCGCTTCTCTCTTTGTATGCAAATTATTATGACCCTGGGGAAGTCTCCCTATGGGTGATGGGGGAAACCAGACGTGGACTCCTTGCCCAGTGTGCTTAGAGGAATGTGGCTGCACCTCACTGACGAGGCCCATAGGAGGCCTAAACGATCGTCTGGGGTTGTCATGTTCCTTGTTCAGAGGAGAATTGCCTGGTATTTCGGGGCTGGACTGACCTTACTTGGCGGGATCAGACTGATATACTTCAGGAAAGTTTTCTTCTGTGAAAAGCACACTGGTCTAAAAGAGGCTGCTTCCGGGTGGTAAATCGCCATAGAACAAGCCACTGAGCTGTTGTTCGTTCCTGGTAGAGCGCTTCTCTCTTTGTATGCAAATTATTATGACCCTGGGGAAGTCTCCCTATGGGTGATGGGGGAAACCAGACGTGGACTCCTTGCCCAGTGTGCTTAGAGGAATGTGGCTGCACCTCACTGACGAGGCCCATAGGAGGCCGAAACGATCGTCTGGGGTTGTCATGTTCCTTGTTCAGAGGAGAATTGCCTGGTATTTCGGGGCTGGACTGACCTTACTTGGCGGGATCAGACTGATATACTTCAGGAAAGTTTTCTTCTGTGAAAAGCACACTGGTCTAAAAGAGGCTGCTTCCGGGTGGTAAATCGCCATAGAACAAGCCACTGAGCTGTTGTTCGTTCCTGGTAGAGCGCTTCTCTCTTTGTATGTAAGTCTATTATATATCTAATGTTGATTGTACACTTTAAAGAGCTGGGCCCCTCTCCTACTCTTTTAAAAGGACATAAAACACATTTTCTTTTGTATAAAAATTGTCCCACACTCACTAGAAAGGCCAAAATCTGTAATCTAGATTTCTTTTTTAAGACACGATGAGTCCACGGATCATCTTAATTACTAATGGGATATTCACCTCCTGGTCAACAGGAGGCGGCAAAAAGCACCACAGCAGAGCTGTTAAATAGCTCCTCCTTTCCCTCCCACTCCAGTTATTCTCTTTGCCTACGTTAGTGTTAGGAAGTGGTAAAGTGAGGTAACATAGTAGATGAGGTTGAAAAAAGACCGAAGTCCATCGAGTTCAACCTATACAAATCTAAAATATATACAAAAAGCTCCAGTTAAGCTTAAATAATCCCACTAAAAGGCGACCCATTTAATACTAGCAATCATATCCATGAATTTTGTTTATAGACATAAATGTATCCAAATAATTTTTAAATGTATCTAGGGTATTGGCATTCACTACCTCCTTTGGTAATGAGTTCCACAATTTTATTGCTCTTACAGTGAAAAAACATTTCCGTTGCAGGAGATTAAATCTCCTTTCCTCCAACCTTAAATTGTTACCTCTGGTCACAAACAATTTTCTTGGAATAAACAGCGCTTCTGCCATCTCTGTATATGGGCCTTGAATATATTTATATAAAGTAATCATGTCACCTCTTAAGCGCCTTTTCTTCTATAAGGTACGACGAGTCCACGTATTCATCCTTTACTTGTGGGATATTATCCTCCTGCTAACAGGAAGTGGCAAAGAGCACAACAGCAGAGCTGTCTATATAACTCCTCCCTTAGCCCCACCCCCAGTCATTATCTTTGCCTACTCTAAGTACTAGGAAGGGTAAAGTGATAAAATGTTAGTTTTTCATTTCTTCAAGCAAGAGTTTTTTATTTTAAATGGTACCCGGTGTGTACTATTTACTCTCAGGCAGCAGATGGATGAAGATTTCTGCCTGGAGGCTGATGATCTTAGCATTTGTCACTAAGATCCAGAGCAGTTCCCACAGAGGCTGAGGGGTACAAGAAACTTCAGTGTGAGGAACATTTTCATGCTATATAGCAGTGAGGTATGTTCAGTCATTTTTACTGGAGAGACTGTGGTATTTCAGAAAGGCTGACAGTATCCCCATGAGGGTAAGGGTAAGCAGTAATCCTAAGAGTTGTAGAAAGGTATTACTAAGCTTGCATAAGGGGCTAATTAAAAAATGGTTGACACTGAGTTTTGAATGTTTGTGGGCAAACGTTTTGTGAACTGGGAGCGCTGTTAAGGTTTTTTTTCAATAACTTTTTTTGTCAACTTTATTGAGGGTACACTTGGCTTATTTTTTGGTTCTCAGAACCCACATGGCTAGTTTGGAACTACTCTGGTGTGGTTCATTTAGGCTGACAAAACATCGAGTGAGATGGGCGGGCCTATTTCTCCAACATTGGTGTGTCCGGTCCACGGCTTCATCCTTACTTGTGGGATATTCTCTTCCCCTACCGGAAATGGCAAAGAGAGCACCCAGCAAGAGCTGTCCATATAGCTCCCCCTCTGGCTCCGCCCCCCAGTCATTCTCTTTGCCGCTCTGAACAAGTAGCATCTCCACGGGGATGGTAAAGACTATGTGGTGTTAGTTGTAGTTTTTTATTCTTCTATCAAGAGTTTATTTTAAAATAGTGCCGGTTTGTACTATTTACTCTAAAACAGAAAAGGATGAAGAGTTCTGTTTAAAGAGAAGTATGATTTTAGCAGCAGTAACTAAAATCAATTGCTGTTCCCACGCAGGACTGTTGAGCCCAGACAACTTCAGTTGGGGGGAACAGTTTGCAGACTTTTCTGCTCAAGGTATGATCAGTCATATTTCTAACAAGACATGTTAATGGTAGAAGACTGTCAGTTTTCCCTTAAGGGGTAAGTAAGCCATTTTCTTAGACTCATAACAGATTAAGGCTTACAAATGGGCTATACACTGGTTTACACTATTGTGGGCTAAATCGATTGTTTTATTTCATATTTTAATGGCATTTAGAGTGTTTTGTGCACTTAAAAGCACTTTTGGGAACGTTTTTTTTCGCCTGGCATTGAGTTAGACGGCTATTTCAGTCAGGAAGGCCCCTTCACTCTGGTATGCAGAGGAAGGAGGCCCCGTTTTCGCGCCTCAATTGCGCAGTTTCCTTCCATGGCAGTGCATGCAGCTTCATGTGAGGGGTCCTGTGGCATACTAAAACGGACTCTGGAAGGTTTATTTCATTGCTGAATAACTCTCAGGGAAGGTAAAAAGCCGCAGCAAGGCTGTGGCTGTGATTGTAGTGTACTAAAATTGTCTAATTGAACAAATATCTCCGGTTTGCTCATTTTAAGGGTTAAAGTCTTGAAACTTGGTGTGCAATACTTTCAGGGCATTAGGACTCTGGGGTAAAAAATTTGTAAAAATCGGACATTGCCTTCATTGTTTTTCAATATATCAGAAATAAAGTGTGCCTGTTTATTATTTAAAGGGACAGTAACGCTTTTCTTTAAAAACGCTTTTATTGCATTATTAGCCTGCCAAATTCTGTCTAACATGTCTATACCTTCAGATGGCTTATGTTCTGTGTGTATGAAAGCCAAGGTGGTTCCCCCAATTAATGTTTGTGCAAATTGTGTCATAGCGTCCAAACAAAATATGGACAGTACTGCCACATTGAATAAGATTGCCCAAGATGATTCTTCTAATGAAGGTTGTGGGGATAGTTCCTCATCCTCTCCTTCTGTGTCAACACCAGTTTTGCCCGCGCAGGCGATACCTAGTACATCTAGCGCGCCAATGCTTGTTACTATGCAACAGTTAACAGCAGTAATGGATAATTCTATAGCAAATCTGTTATCCAAACTGCCATCCTACCCTAGAAAGCGTGACAGCTCAGTTTTAAATACAGAAGATGAGCAGGTTGGCGCTGAGGACAATTTATCAGTTATACCCTCACATCAATCTGAATTGGCAGTGAGGGAGGGCCTGTCTGAGGTGGAAATTTCTGATTCAGGAAAAGTTTCTCAGCAGGCAGACACTGATGTCGTAAAATTTAAATTTGTTAGAACATCTCCGCGCCCTGCTTAAGGAGGTCCTAACTACTCTTGATGACTGTGATTCTTTGGTAATTCCAGAGAAATTGTGCAAGATGGACAAATTCTTAGAGGTCCCAGTGCACGCTGATGCCTTTCCGATACCCAAGCGGGTGGCGGATATAGTGACTAGGGAGTGAGAAAAGCCAGGTATACCTTTTGTTCCACCTCCTATATTCAAGAAAATGCTCCCCATTGTTGACCCCAGAAGGGACGCATGGCAAACGGTTCCTAAGGTTGAGGGGGCAGTGTCAACGTTCGCTAAGTGCACAACTATTCCTATTGAGGACAGTTGCGCTTTTAAAGATCCTATGGATAAAAAGTTGGAAGGATTGCTGAAAAAGATATTTGTTCAGCAAGGTTTCCTGCTTCAACCAATCTCGTGCATTATTCCTGTCACCTCGGCAGCGTATTTTTGGCTAAAATCCTGGTCGGCGGATGTGTCGTCCAAGAATAAATTGCTTAATATTCCTTTCAAGGGTAAGACCCTTTTCGGGCCGGAATTGAAAGAGATTATTTCAGACATTACTGGTGGAAAGGGACATGCCCTCCCACAGGATAGGCCTTTCAAGGCTAAGAACAAATCTAATTTCCGTTCCTTTCGCAATTTCAGGAACGGACCGAATCCTAACTCTGCGCCTCCAGACAAGAAGGCAACTCTTCCCAGCCTAGGCCAGCATGGAAACCATTGCAAGGCTGGAACAAGGGTAAACAGGCCAAGAAGCCTGCTTCTGCTACCAAGACAGCATGAAGGGGTAGCCCCCGATCCTGGACCGGATCTAGTAGGGGGCAGACTTTCTCTCTTCGCTCTGGCTTGGGCAAGAGACGTTCAGGATCCCTGGGCACTAGAAATAGTCTCTCAGGGGTATCTTCTAGAGTTCAAGGAACTTCCTCCAAGGGGAAGGTTCCACATGTCTCGCTTATCTTCAGACCAGATAAAGAGACAGGCATTCTTACATTGCGTAGGAGACCTATTAAAAATGGGAGTGATAAACCCAGTTCCAACAGCGGAACATGGTCTGGGTTTTTACTCAAACCTGTTTGTAGTTCCCAAAAAAAAGGGAACTTTCAGGCCAATTCTGGATCTAAAAATTCTAAACAAATTCCTCAGAGTTCCATCATTCAAAATGGAAACCATTCGGACAATTTTACCAACAATCCAGGAGGGTCAATATATGACTACCGTGGACTTAAAGGATGCGTACCTGCATATTCCTATCCACAAAGATCATCATCAGTTCCTGAGGTTCGCCTTCATGGACAAACATTACCAGTTCGTGGCTCTTCCGTTCGGTTTAGCCACTGCTCCCAGAATCTTCACAAAGGTGCTAGGGTCCCTTCTAGCGGTTCTACGACCGAGGGGCATTACTGTAGCACCTTACCTAGACGACATTCTAATCCAAGCGTCGTCTCTTTCCAAAGCAAAGGCTCATACAGACATTGTTCTAGCCTTTCTCAGATCTCACGGGTGGAAGGTGAATGTAGGAAAGAGTTCCCTGTCTCCGTCAACAAGAATTCCCTTTTTGGGAACAATAATAGATTCTTTAGAAATGAAGATCTTCCTGACAGAGGTCAGAAAGTCAAAGCTTCTAAACGCTTGTCAAGTTCTTCACTCTATTCTTCAGCCTTCCATAGCTCAGTGCATGGAAGTAGTAGGATTGATGGTTGCATCAATGGACATAGTTCCTTTTGCTCGAATTCATCTAAGACCAATACAACTGTGCATGCTCAATCAGTGGAATGGGGACTATGCAGACTTGTCTCCCCAGATTCAAGTAGACCAGGTAACCAGGGATTCTCTCCGCTGGTGGTTGTCTCACGATCACCTGTCTCAGGGAATGAGTTTGCGCAGACCAGAATGGGTCATTGTCATAACCGACGCCAGTCTCTTAGGCTGGGGTGCGGTCTGGGACTCTCTGAAAGCTCAAGGTCTATGGTCTCGAGAAGAGTCTCTTCCGATAAACATTTTAGAACTGAGAGCGATATTTAATGCGCTCCTGGCGTGGCCTCATCTAGCAAAGGCCAAATTCATAAGGTTCCAGTCGGACAACATGACGACTGTAGCGTACATCAATCATCAGGGGGGAACAAAGAGTTCCTTAGCGATGAGAGAGGTATCCAAGATCATCAAATGGGCGGAGGATCACTCCTGCCACCTATCTGCGATTCACATCCCAGGAGTGGACAACTGGGAGGCGGATTATTTGAGTCGTCAGACTTTTCATCCGGGGGAGTGGGAACTCCACCCGGAAGTTTTTGCCCAGTTAACTCAACTATTGGGCATTCCAGATATGGATCTGATGGCGTCTCGCCAGAACGCAAAGGTTCTTCGATACGGGTCCAGATCCAGGGATCCCAAGGCGACACTGGTGGATGCATTAGTGGCGCCTTGGTCGTTCAACCTAGCTTATGTTTTTCCACCTTTCCCTCTCCTTCCCAGGCTTGTAGCCAGGATCAAACAGGAGCAGGCCTCAGTGATTCTAATAGCCCCTGCGTGGCCACGCAGGACTTGGTATGCAGACCTGGTGAATATGTCATCGGCTCCACCATGGAAGCTACCTTTGAGGCAGGATCTTCTAGTACAAGGTCCGTTCGAACATCCAAATCTAGTCTCTCTCCAACTGACTGCTTGGAAATTGAACGCTTGATTCTATCTAAGCGTGGGTTTTCAGATACAGTCATAGATACTCTGGTTCAAGTCAGAAAACCTGTAACTAGGAAGATTTACCATAAGATATGGCAAAAATATATCCGTTGGTGTGAATCCAAGGGATTCCCTTGGAGTAAAATTAAAATTCCTAGGATACTTTCCTTTCTCCAAGAAGGTCTGGATAAAGGGTTGTCAGCGAGTTCTCTAAAAGGACAGATTTCTGCTTTATATGTTTTGTTACACAAACGCCTGGCAGCTGTGCCAGATGTACAAGCTTTTGTACAGGCTTTGGTCAGAATCAAGCCTGTTTACAGACCCATGACTCCTTCCTGGAGTCTAAATTTAGTTCTTTCAGTTCTTCAAGGGGTTCCGTTTGAACCTTTACATTCCATAGATATTAAGTTACTATCTTGGAAAGTTCTGTTTTTGGTTGCTATTTCTTCTGCTAGAAGAGTTTCTGAATTATCTGCTTTGCAGTGTACTTCTCCCTATCTGGTATTCCATACAGATAAGGTAGTTTTACGTACCAAGCCTGGTTTTCTTCCAAAGGTCGTTTCCAACAGGAATATTAACCAGGAAATTGTTGTTCCTTCTCTGTGTCCGAATCCAGTTTCAAAGAAGGAACGCTTGTTACACAATCTGGATGTGGTCCGTGCTTTAAAGTTCTATTTAGAAGCAACAAAGGATTTCAGACAGACATCATCTTTGTTTGTTGTGTATTCTGGTAAGAGGAGAGGACAGAAAGCTACTGCTACCTCTCTTTCCTTTTGGCTGAAAAGCATCATCCGATTGGCTTATGAGACTGCCGGACGGCAGCCTCCTGAACGAATTACAGCTCATTCTACTAGAGCTGTGGCTTCCACATGGGCTTTCAAGAACGAGGCTTCTGTTGATCAGATCTGTAAGGCAGCGACTTGGTCTTCTCTGCATACTTTTGCCAAATTTTACAAATTCGATACTTATGCTTCTTCGGAGGCTATTTTTGGGAGAAAGGTTTTGCAAGCCGTGGTGCCTTCCGTTTAGGTAACCTGGTTTGCTCCCTCCCTTCATCCGTGTCCTAAAGCTTTAGTATTGGTTGCCACAAGTAAGGATGAAGCCGTGGACCGGACACACCAATGTTGGAGAAAACAGAATTTATGTTTACCTGATAAATTTCTTTCTCCAACGGTGTGTCCGGTCCACGGCCCGCCCTGGTTTTTAATCAGGTTTGAAAAATTTCTTTCTTTATACACTACAGTCACCACGGCACCCTATGGTTTCTCCTTTTTCTCCTAACGGTCGGTCGAATGACTGGGGGGCGGAGCCAGAGGGGGAGCTATATGGACAGCTCTTGCTGGGTGCTCTCTTTGCCATTTCCTGTAAGGGAAGAGAATATCCCACAAGTAAGGATGAAGCCGTGGACCAGACACACCGTTGGAGAAAGAAATTTATCAGGTAAACATAAATTCTGTTTTTCGCGTCTCAGATGTGCAGTTGTATTTACTAAGCAAGCTCCAACTCCGGAGGGCACTTGTGGAAGTATTGGGCCAAATCGAAGCTTTAACCCCATTTTTCCAATCCCTGAGGGCAGGTAGGCGCCACAGCTTTGGGTGTTTTTTCCGGATTTAGGCCTTATTATCGATCCGGTATTCACAATAAAGGGTTAAATGTTTGTTTTTCTTGTGGGGCAAACTTAACTACACAAATTGAGTCTTATATCAAAAATTTGAAAAGATTGGTGTATTTTAAAGCAGTTTTCCAGAACGTGTAAGCTTTTTTTCTCTTAAAGACGCAGTACCGTTTTTTTAAGATTATTTTTTCACTAAATAAAGTGTTTTCAAGCTTGTTTGTGGTCATTACTAGCCTGTTCAACATGTCTGACATTGAGGAAAGTCAATGTTCAATGTGTTTAGAAGCCATTGTGGAACCCCCACTTAGAATGTGTCCCTCATACACTGAAAGGTCAATAAATTGCAAAGAACATATTTTAGCTAATAAAAGTATGTCGCAGGATGATTCTCAGTGAGAAGGGAATCAGATTATGCCATCTAATTCTCCCCAAGTTTCACAACCACTAACGCCCGCACAAGCGACGCCAAGTACTTCTAGTGCGTCTAATTCTTTCACCCTTCAAGATATGGCCGCAGTTATGAATACTACCCTCACAGAGGTTTTATCCAAGCTGCCTGGGTTGCAGGGGAAGCGCAGTAGGTCTGGTGTGAGAACAAATGCTGAGCCCTCTGACGCTTTATTAGCCATATCTGATGTACCCTCACAATGTTCTGAGTTGGGGGTGAGGGATTTGCTGTCTGAGGGAGAGATTTCTGATTCAGGAAAGATGTTCCCTCAGACAGACTTAGATATGACGGTTTTTAAATTGAAACTAGAACACCTCCGCTTGTTGCTCAGGGAGGTTTTAGCGACTCTGGATGATTGTGACTCTATTGTAGTTCCAGAGAAATTGTGTAAAATGGACAGATATCTAGAGGTTCCTGCCTACACTGATGTTTTTCCGGTCCCTAAGAGGATTTCGGACATTGTAACTAAGTAGTGGGATAGACCAGGTATTCCGTTCACTCCCCCTCCTACATTTAAGAAAATGTTTCCCATATCAGACACTATGCAGGATTCGTGGCAGACGGTCCCTAAAGTGGAGGGAGCTATTTCTACCCTGGCTAAGCGTACAACTATACCTATTGAGGACAGTTGTGCTTTCAAAGATCCTATGGATAAAAAATTAGAGGGTCTCCTAAAGAAAATATACGTTCATCAGGGTTTTCTTCTGCAACCTATAGCGTGCATTGTTCCTGTAACTACTGCAGCTGCTTTTTGGTTCGAGGCTCTGGAGGAGGCTCTTCAGGTTAAGACGCCATTAGATGATATTCTGGATAGAATTGGGGCTCTCAAGCTAGCTAATTCTTTCATTACAGATGCCACTTTTCAACTGGCTAAATTAGCGGCAAAGAATTCAGGTTTTGCCATGTTAGTGCGTAGAGCATTATGGCTAAAGTCCTGGTCTGCTGATGTGTCATCAAAATCTAAGCTTTTATCCATCCTTTTCAAAGGTAAGACCCTATTCGGGCCTGAACTGAAAGAGATCATTTCAGACATCACTGGAGGAAAAGGCCATGCCCTTCCTCAGGATAAGACAAATAAGATGAGAACCAAACAAAATCATTTTCGTTCCTTTCGAAACTTCAAAGATGGTCCCTCTACCTCTTCCCCTGCTGCAAAACAAGAGGGGAATTTTGCTCAATCCAAGTCAGTCTGGAGACCTAACCAGACTTGGAACAAAGGTAAACAGGCCAAGAAGCCCGCTGCTGCCACCAAGACAGCATGAAGGGGTAACCTCTGATCCAGGACCGGATCTAGTAGGGGGCAGACTTTCTCTGTTTGCTCAGGCTTGGGCAAGAGACGTTCAGGACTCCTGGGCTTTAGAAATCGTAACTCAGGGGTATCTTCTATATTTCAAAGATTCTCCTCCAAGGGGGAGATTCCATCTTTTTCAATTGTCTGTAAACCAGACAAAAAGAGAGGCGTTCTTACGCTGTGTAGAAGACATATATACCATGGGAGTGATCCGCCCAGTTCCGAAAACAGAACAGGGGCAGGGGTTTTACTTCAATCTGTTTGTGGTTCCCAAAAAGGAGGGAACCTTCAGACCAATTTTAGATCTCAAGATCCTAAACAAATTCCTCAAAATCCCATCCTTCAAGATGGAGACCATTCGGACTATTTTACCAATGATCCAGGAGGGTCAATATATGACCACCGTGGACTTAAAGGATGTGTATCTACACATCTCTATCCACAAAGATCATCTCCAGTTCCTCAGGTTCGCCTTCATGGACAAGCATTACCAGTTTGTGGCTCTTCCCTTCGGGTTGGCCACAGCTCCCAGAATTTTCACAAAGGTGCTAGGGTCCCTTCTGGTGGTTCTAAGGCCGCAGGGCATCGCTGTGGCGCCTTATCTGGACGATATCTTAATTCAGGCGTCAACTTACCAACTAGCCAAGTCTCACACGGACATCATGTTGACTTTTCTAAGATCTCACGGGTAGAAGGTGAACGTAAAAAAGAGTTCACTTAGCCCTCTAACAAGAGTTCCATTCCTGGGAACTCTGATAGATTCGGTGGACATGAAAATTTTTCTGACGGAGGTCAGGAAATCAAAGATTTTAACCACCTGCCGAGCTCTTCATTCCATTCCTCGGCCGTCAGTGGCTCAGTGTATGGAGGTAATCGGACTAATGGTAGCGGCAATGGACATAGTTCCGTTTGCTCGCTTGCATCTCAGACCACTGCAACTATGGAATGGGGATTATGCAGATTTATCTCCTCAGATAAATCTGGATCAAGAGACCAGAGACTCTCTTCTTTGATGGTTGTCACAGGATCATCTGTCCCAGGGAATGTGTTTCCACAGGCCAGCATGGGTCATAGTGACGACGGACGCCAGCCTTTTGGGCTGGGGTGCAGTCTGGAATTCCCTGAAAGCACAGGGTTTGTGGACTCAGGAGGAGGCTCTCCTCCCGATAAATATTCTAGAAGTGAGAGCGATATTCAATGCGCTTCGGCCAGATTCATAAGATTCCAGTCGGAATCTCACGGGTGGAAGGTAAATTTGGAGAAGAGTTGTCCCAAGCACATGGGTAACTTTCTTAGGAACCATATTAGATTCCATCAGTGAAGATTTTTTTGATAAAATGTCAGGAAATCAGAGATTATCAATTCTCGTCTAGTCATTCAGTCTACTCCTCGGCCTTCAGTAGTTCAGTGCATGGAGGTATTCAGGCTAATGGTGACGGCAATGGACATCATCCCGTTTGCTCAGTTCCATCTCAGACCTCTGCAGTTAAGCATGTTCAGGCGATGGATCGGAGATTTTACAGATTTGTCTACTCGTATATTTCTGAAGCAGGAGACAAGGGATTTTCTTCAATAGTGGTTGTCTCTGGATCATCTCTCCCAGGGAACCTGCTTTCACAGACCATCTCGGGTGATTATGATAACAGACGCCAGCCTTCTAGGGAGGGGAGCAGTCTGGGGCTCCCTAAGGGCTCAGGGGGTTTGGACTTAGCCAGAGTCTGTTCTTCCTATAAACATTCTGGAGCTGCGAGCGATCTACAATGTTCTTCTGGCCTGGCCTCAGTTAGCCTTGGTCCAGTTTATCAGCTTCCAGTCGAACAAAATAACATCAGTGACTTACATCAATCATCAGGGAGGAACCAGGAGTTCCTTAGTGATGACGGAGGTATCCAAAATGATTCAGTGGGTGGAGTCTCATTCTTGCTGCCGGTCGGCGATCCACATCTCAAGGGTGGACAACTGGGAGGTGGATTTCCTGAGCAGGCAGACCTCTCATCCGGGGGTTTCTTCCTCGGATCATTGCTCGAATGGAGCAGGAGAGGGCATCGGTGATCCTCATAGCAGATCTGGTGGACATGTCATCTCTTTCACCTTGGAGACTTCTGTTGAGGAAGAACCTTTTAAGTCAAGGGCCCCTCCTTCACCCAAATCTGTTTTTTTCTGAAACTGAATGCTTGGAACGCTTAATATTATTTAAGCAGGGTTTTTCTGACTCGTTCATTGAGATCATGATTCAGGCTCGTAAGCCTGTCACTAGAAAAATGTATCATAAGATATGGCGTAAATATCTCTATTGGTGTGAATCCATGAGCTACTCATGGAGTAGAGTTAGGATTCCTAGAATTTTGTCTTTTCTCCAAGAGGGTTTGGAGAAAGGTTTATCGTCGAGTTCCCTATAGGGTCAAATCTCTGTCATTATCTATTTCTTCTGCTCAGAGAGTGTCAGAGCTCTCGGCATTAAAGTATGAGTCTTATTTTATTTTACATTCAGATAAGGTAGTTTTACGTTCTAAATTAGGATTTCTTCCTAAGGTTGTTTTCTGATCGGAACTCTAATCAGGTGATTGTTGTTATTTTCCTGTGTTCTAATCCTTCTTCTCAGAAGGAAAGACTTCTGCACAATTTGGACATGGTCCATGCTTTAACAGTTTTACCTGCAGGCGACTAAGGACTGTCGTCAGTCTTTTTCTTTGTTTGTGGTTTTCTCAGGAATACGCAAAGGGACAGAGAACTACGGCTACTTCTATTTCTTTTTGGCTGAAGAGTACCATGTGTTTTACATATGAGACTGCTAGACAGCAGCCTCCCGGGAGAGTTACGGCTCATTCCACAAGGGCTGTTGCTTCCTCATAGGCATTCAAAAATGACGCTTCTGTGGAACAGATTTGCAAGACTGCAACTTGGTCCTCTCTTCACACTTTTTCAAAGTTCTACAAATTTGACACTTTTGCCTTGGCTGAGGCTGCTTTTAAGAGAAAGGTTCTTCAAGCAGTGGTGCCTTCTGTTTAGGTTCCCTGTCTTGTCCCTCCCGTATCATCTGTGTACTCTAGCTTGGGTATTGAATCCCATTAGTAATTAAGATGATCCGTGGACTCATCGTGTCTTAAAAAAGAAAAGAAAATTCATGCTTACCTGATAAATGTATTTCTTTTTTGACACAATGAGTCCATGGCCCGCCCTGTTCTTATAGACAGGTTGTGGGTTATTGTAAACTTCAGGCACCTCTGCACCTTAGCTTTTCCTTTCTCTTCCTAACTTCGGTCGAATGACTGGAGTGGGAGGGAAGGGAGGAGCTATTTAACAGCTCTGCTGTGGTGCTCTTTGCCTCCTCCTGCTGACCAGGAGGTGAATATCCCATTAGTAATTTAGATGATCCGTGGACTCATTGTGTCAAAAAAGAAATACATTTATCAGGTAAGCATAATTTTTTTTTCCTTTACTCTGAGGTAAAGCATTGACTTAGCACTTTATTCTCCTCAGGTCAATGTGAGGGAGAGGACCTCTCAAGCCTGGGAGCTGCCTTGCTGCCAGGCAGAAGTTAAGGTAAGTGCTGCTTAAATTTCTGGGAGAAAGAAGGCTCAGAAATACAGTTAGCACACATTGAACATAAGGGGCTATGAGGTCTGGCTCTTTATGTTGGGACATTTAATCTTTCATGGAGTGAAAGTGTTTGGGCAGCGTGATTTTGCAGGCACTGGGGCTGAAGCAAAGCTGTTGGAAGGCATACATTTTTACTTTGTATGGCTCTGGTGGTTTCACATCGGCATTAGGTCAATGCCCATGATGGGCAGTCCTTCCTTTTGCGCTTCAGTTAACAGAGGCTGAGGGTGGTGCGACATTAGGAAGAATTTGCTGGTCGGTTCTAGTGTCGCATGCTGAAGGCTATCATGCGTTGCTAGTGCAGAGACGGCATTTACTCCTTTCAACAGCGCATCGTTGTTTACTCCTTTCAACAGCGCATCGTTGTTTACTGCTATCGAGTCATTTGGGGCTAAAAGGAGAGGAAGATTGACTGGGGTCAGGTAGGACCACTTCAGCAGTTTGCTGAGGTGCAGAGGTGTTATTTTTTGTTAATTCTTTATTTGCTAAACTTGAATGGTTTGCAGGAAAAAAGATAACCGTTTAAAATTAAAGTGACAGTAATGTTTTTTGCATAAATTTTTTTTGTGAAAATTAAGATTTTTATTGCCCATTTATACTATTGTGTTTCAGTATGGACCAAGGATACTTGCAAAATGTTACTTGCTCCTTGTGTTTTGATGCAAATGTGGAACCACCAATCCCTTTCTGTCCCTCATGTATTGAGTGGACTTTAAGTTATAGGGAAAAAGAAAATTCCTAAGCAAAACTTTTCAAAAGTGGATGCTGTCCAAGAGTCTAATGTCGAGATTCATGGTATGCCGCTGCTTCCTCCCCAAGCGTCCCAAATTTTACCGCCCGCACAAGCAGTGCCCTCCGTTTCTGCTCCAACTACTGCTGGAGTTACCTTAAAAGACATAGCTTCCCTTATGCCTTCTACAATTTCTGATGCATTGTCTGCTTTCCCAATTTTGCAGGGCAAACATAAGAGGAAATCCAGACATTCAGTAAGTGAGGTATCTGATGCAATTATGGCAGTTTCGGAGGTACCCTCCCAAGGCCCTGAAGAGGAAGGTACTGCGGCACCATCTGATGGTGAAATTTCAGATTCTGAAAGTTCATTACCTCTCACGGACTCAGAGGCTGTAACTTTTAGATTTAAACAAAACACCTCCATCCTGTTGCTCAGGGAGGTTTTGGTTACTTTGGGCGACTGTGACTCCACGGTAGGGGTTGCTCCTATGAAGTCTAGTAAGTTAGACAGACATTTCTGGCTTTAAAAGATTTATCACCAGAGGAAATTGACAATGGAGAAGTTATGCCGACTAACTCTCCCCACGTGTCAGAACCTATAACTCCCGCTCAAGGGACGCCAAGTACATCTAGCGCGCCCATTGCGTATACCTTACAAGACATGGCGGCAGTTATGAATCATACCCTTACGGAGGTATTGTCCAAACTGCCAGGTTACAAGGAAAGCGAGACAGCTCTGGGGTTAGAACAAATACAGAGCTCTCTGACGCTTTAGTAGCTATGTCTGATATACCCTCACAATGTGCAGAAGCCGAAGCAGGAGAGCTTCTATCAGTGGGTGATTTTTCTGATTCAGGGAAGACACTTCAACCTGATTCTGATATGTCTACATTTAAATTTAAGCTTGAACATCTACGCGTGTTGCTCAGGGAGGTTTTAGCAACTCTGGATGACTGTGACGCCATTGTAGTCCCAGAGAAATTGTGTATATTGGATAAATACTATGCAGTGCCTGTTTACACTGATGTTTTTCCAATCCCTAAGAGGTTTTCAGAAATTATTACTAAGGAATGGGATAGACCAGGTGTACCGTTCTCTCCCCCTCCTGTTTTTAAAAAGATGTTTCCTATAAATGCCGCTACACGGGACTTGTGGCAAACGGTCCCTAAGGTGGAGGGAGCAGTCTCTACCCTAGCGAAGCGTACAACTATCCCGGTCGAGGACAGTTGTGCTTTTATAGATCCAATGGACAAAAAATTAGAGGGTTACCTTAAGAAAATTTTTATTCAACAAGGTTTTATTCTCCAGCCCCTTGCATGCATTGCCCCAGTCACTGCTGCTGCGACCTTCTGGTTTGAGTCTCTAGAAGAGGCTCTACAGGTAGAAACCCCGTTTGATGATATCCTTGAAAGCTTAAAGCTCTTAAGCTAGCCAATTCATTTGCTTCTGACGCCGTTGTTCATTTAACCAAGCTAACGGCTAAAAATTCAGGTTTTGCTATTCAGGCGCATAGGGCGCTGTGGCTTAAATCCTGGTCAGCTGACGTTACTTCAAAGTCTAAGCTTCTCAACATTCCCTTCAAGGGGCAGACCCTATTCGGGCCTGGTCTGAAGGAGATCATTTCTGATATTACTGGAGGAAAAGGTCACGCCCTTCCTCAGGATAGGTCCAACAAATTAAGGACCAAACAGACTAAGAACAAGGGAAAGCAGGCCAAAAAACCTGCTGCTGCCTCTAAGACAGCATGAAGGATCAGCCCCCGATCCGGAAACGGATCTAGTTGGGGGCAGACTTTCTCTCTTCGCCCAGGCTTGGGCAAGATATGTCCAGGATGCCTGGGCGTTGGAAATTGTGTCCCAGGGATATCTTCTGGATTTCAAAGCTTCTTCCCCAAAAGGGAGATTTCATCTCTCACAATTATCTGCAAACCAGATAAAGAGAGAGGCATTCTTACATTGTGTTCAAGACCTCCTAGTTATGGGAGTGATTCACTCAGTTCCAAAGGAGGAACAGGGGCAAGGTTTCTATTCAAATCTGTTTGTAGTTCCCAAGAAAGAGGGAACATTTAGACCAATCTCAAGATCTTAAACAAATTTCTCAGGGTCCCATCCTTCAAGATGGAGACTATTCGAACCATCCTACCTATGATCCAGGAGGGTCAATATATGACTACCGTGGACTTAAAGGATGCTTATCTTCACATTCCGATACACAGAGATCATCATCGGTTTCTCAGGTTCGCCCTCCTAGACAGGCATTACCAGTTTGTGGCTCTTACCTTTGGGTTAGCCACGGCACCAAGATTCTTTACGAAGGTTCTAGGGTCACTCCTAGCAGTCCTAAGACCGCGGGGTATAGCAGTAGCCCCTTACCTAGACGACATTTTGATACAGGCGTCAAACTTTCAAATCGCCAGGTCCCATACAGACATTGTTCTGGCATTCCTGAGGTCGCATGGGTGGAAGGTGAACGAAGAAAAGAGTTCTCTATCCCCTCTCACAAGAGTTTCCTTCCTAGGAACTCTGATAGATTCTGTAGAAATTAAAATTTACCTGACAGAGGCCAGGTTGTCAAAACTTCTAAATTCCTGCAGTGTTCTTTATTCCACTTCTCGCCCTTCAGTGGCTCAGTGTATGGAAGTAATTGGCTTAATGGTAGCGGCAATGGACATAGTGCCGTTTGCCGCCTACATCTCAGACCGCTGCAACTGTGCATGCTCAGTCAGTGGAATGGGGATTACACAGATTTGTCCCCTCTACTAAATCTGGATCAAGAGACCAGGGATTCTCTTCTCTGGTGGCTATCTCGGGTCCATCTGTCCAAGGGTATGACCTTCCGCAGGCCAGATTGGACAATAGTAACGACAGATGCCAGCCTTCTGGGCTGGGGTGCAGTCTGGAACTCCCTGAAGGCTCAGGGCCCGTGGACTCAGGAGAAGGCACTCCTTCCGATAAACATTCTGGAACTAAGAGCGATATTCAATGCTCTTCAGGCTTGGCCTCAGCTTGCTGCGGTCAGGTTCATCAGATTTCAGTCGGACAGTATCACGACTGTAGCCTACATCAACCATCAAGGGGGAACAAGCAGTTCTCTAGCAATGTTGGAAGTTTCAAAAATAATTCTATGGGCAGAGGTTCACTCTTGCCATCTATCAGCTATCCATATCCCAGGAGTAGAGAACTGTCGGCAGACTTTTCATCCGGGGGGGTGGGAACTCCATCCGGAGGTATTTGCATAGTTGATTCAACTTTGGGGCAAACCAGAACTGGATCTCATGGCGTCTTGTCAGAACGCCAAGCTTCCTTGTTGCGGATCCAGGTCCAGGGATCCCAAGGCAGCGCTGATAGATGCTCTAGCAGCGCCTTGGTCCTTCAACCTGGCTTATGTGTTTCCACCGTTTCCTCTGCTCCCTCGTCTGATTGCCAAGATCAAGCAGGAGAGAGCTTCGGTGATTTTGATAGCACCTGCGTGGCCACGCAGGACTTGGTATGCAGATCCAAGTGTCATCCATGTCATCTCTTCCACCATGGACTCTGCCGCTGAGGCAGGACCTTCTACTTCAGGGTCCTTTCAACCATCCAAATCTAATTTCTCTGCGTCTGACTGCTTGGAGATTGAACGCTTGATTTTATCAAAGCGTGGTTTCTCTGAGTCGGTCATTGACATCTTAATTCAGGCTCGAAAGCCGATCACTAGGAAAATCTATCATAAGATATGGTGTAGATTTCTTCATTGGTGTGAATCCAAAGGTTACTCATGGAGTAAGGTCAGGATTCCTAGGATATTATCTTTTCTCCAAGAAGGATTGGAGAAGGGATTGTCAGCTAGTTCCTTAAAGGGACAGATTTCTGCTCTGTCTATTCTTTTGCACAAGCGTCTGGCTGATACTCCAGATGTTCAGGCGTTTTGTCAGGCTTTAGTTAGAATCAAGCCTGTGTTTAAACCTCTTGCTCCACCATGGAGTTTAAATTTAGTTCTTAAGGATCTGCAAGGGGTTCCGTTTGAACCTTTGCATTCCATAGATATTAAACTTTTATCTTGGAAAGTTCTGTTTTTAGTAGCTATCCAAGAGTTTCGGAGTTATCTGCTTTACAATGTGATTCCCCTTATCTCATTTTCCATTCAGATAAGGTAGTGTTACTTACCAAACCTGGTTTTCTTCCTAAGGTGGTATCTAATAAAAATATCAATCAGGAGATTGTTGTTCCTTCACTATGTCCTAATCCTTCTTCAAAGAAGGAACGTCTATTACACAATCTTGATGTGGTTCATGCTTTACAATTTTATTTACAAGCTACAAAGGATTTTCGTCAAACATCTGCTTTGTTTGTGGTCTACTCTGGACAGAGGAGAGGCCAAAAGGCTTCGGCAACTTCTCTTTCTTTTTGGCTAAGAAGTATAATCCGCTTTGCTTATGAGACTGCTGGCCAGCAGCCTCCTGAAAGATTTACAACTCATTCCACTAGAGCGGTAGATTCCACATGGGCTTTTACGAATGAGGCTTCTGTTGAACAGATTTGTAAGGCGGCGACTTGGTCTTCGCTTCATACTTTTTCTAAATTCTACAAATTTGATACTTTTGCTTCTTCGGAGGCTATTTTTGGGAGAAAGGTCTTACAGGCAGTGGTGCCTTCTGTTTAAGCTCCTGCCTTGTCCCTCCTTTCATCCGTGTCCTATAGCTTTGGTATTGGTATCCCACAAGTAATGGATGAATCCGTGGACTGGATACACCACAAGAGAAATAAATTTATCAGGTAAGCATAAATTTTGTTTTTGCGCCCTTCACTCAACAGAGACAGCTATTGTTAAGGTTACCAACGACCTACTTACAGCAGAATCTAAAGGCCACTTCTCTCTACTTATCCTCCTTGATCTGTCTGCAGCCTTTGATACTGTTGACCACCCTCTTGCTGCATACCCTCCAATCCTTCGGCATCTGCGACGCAGCTCTCTTGGTTCTCTTCCTATCTGTCTAACCGTACCTTTAATGTAGCCTTCTCTGAGGCATCCTCTGCCTCGTTCCCTCTTTCTGTTCGGGTACCGCAAGACTCTATCCTCGTTCCCCTTCTCCTCTCAATCTAAACGTCTTTATTAGGTTCCTTAATAAAGTCCCACGGGTTTCATTATCATCTGTATGCCGACGATACCCAAATCTACACCTCTGCACCAGAACTATCTCCTACCTTGCTAACCCGTGTCACTAACTGTCTCTCTCATATCTCATCTTGACAGTCCTCCCACTACCTCAAGCTAAATCTCTCCAAAACTGAGCTTCTTATTTCCCCCCCTTTTCAAAAATCTCCACCCCCCCATGTCTCTATAACTGTTGATAACTCCATCATTACCCCAACCTCACATGCCCGATGTCTTGGGGTCACACTTGACTCAGATCTTTCACTCTTTACATTCAGTCCTTGGCTAAAGCCTGCCGCTTCCACCTTAAAAACATCGCCCTTACACAAGACACAACTAAGATTTTAATCCACTCTCTCATCCTTTCCTGCCTCGACTACTGCAACTCTATCCTCTCTGGTCTCCCTAGCTGCCGCCTAGCTCCTTTACAATCCATAATGAATGCCTCTGCCAGGTTCATCTTCCTTACTTGTCGCTCTTCATCTGCCGCATCTCTCTGCCAATCCCTTCACTGGCTTCCTCTTGCCTCCAGGATTAAACACAAAATTCTCACTCTGACACATAAAGTCCTCAATTGCATTGCTCCCCCCCTACAACTCAGACCTTATCTCCAGATACTCTCTCTCGCAACCCCTTCGCTCCGCTCATGATCTCCTACTCTCCTCCTCTCTTGTTACCTCCTCACATTCCCGTTTACAAGATTTCTCCAGACTGGCTCCCATCTTATGGAACTCTCTGCCTCGCTCCACAAGACTCTCCCCTAGTTTTAAAAGCTTCAAGTGCTCCCTGAAGACTCTACTATTCAGGGACGCATACAACCTACACTAACCTTCCTATCTCCACTGCTATCCCCTTAAACCCCATAGCATGTAAGCCTATGAGACCAGCTGTTTGTAGTCCACTTTCATAAGAGCTGACTACAACAGTGCAACTCTCAGCAGGACCCTCTACCCATTTGATTTCTGTAATTGTTTTTATATACCACCTATGTTCATAGCGCTGCGGAACCTGTTAGCGCTCTACAAATACCTGATGATAATTTAAAAAAAAATCTTCCCTCACCCTTAACTGGTCACCCCCATCTTAGGTACTGGCAGATAGTCTGCCAGTATGACCATTTAAGGCAGTTTGTATTTTTTTTTTTTTTTTTTTATATATATATTTGCTGCAGTGTGGAATCCCCCTTACCCTCCAACCTCCCTGATTTGTCCTAAGCAGCACTCTAACACTCCTCCTCACAGTGTCACCATCTGTAACGATCTGGCATCTTCTCTCATATGGAACCGGAGCACCAATCGTGCTCCGCTTCCATGTGCGGGCAGATGCCTGAAGCTCAGATGAATATAAACATTGCGCGGTACGATAGTGAAAGTACCGCACAACATATGTGTATGTGTGTGTGTGTATGTATATATACATATATACAGTATCTCACAAAAGTGAGTACACCCCTCACATTTTTGTAAATATTTTATTATATCTTTTCATGTGACAACACTGAAGAAATGACACTTTGCTACAATGTAAAATAGTGAGTGTACAGCCTGTATAACAGTGTAAATTTGCTGTCCCTTCAAAATAACTCAACACACAGCCATTAATGTCTAAACCGTTGAGAACAAAAGTGAGTACACCCCTAAGTTGAAATGTCCAAATTGGGCCCAATTAGCCATTTTGCATCCCCAGTGTCATGTGACTCATTAGTGTTACAAGGTCTCAGGTGTGAATGGGGAGCAGGTGTGTTAAATTTGGTGTTATCGCTCTCACACTCTCTCATACTGGTCACTATAAGTTCAACATGGCACCTCATGGCAAAGAACTTTGAGGATCTGAAAAAAAATTTGTTGCTCTACATACAGATGACCTAGGCTTTTAGAAGATTACCAAGACCCTGAAACTGAGCTGCAGCACGGTGGGTGCGGTATCACAGGACAGGTTCCACTCAGAACAGGCCTCGCCATTGTCGACCAAAGAATTTGAGTGCACGTTTTTTTGGGAAATAGACGTATGAGTGCTGCCAGCATTGGTGCAGAGGTTAGATGGGTGGGGGGTCAGCCTGGCAGTGCGCAGACCATACACCGCACACTGCATCAAATTGGTCTGCATGACTGTCGTCCCAGAAGGAAGCCTCTTCTAAAGATGATGCACAAGAAAGCCCACAGTTTGTTGAAGACAAGCAGACTAAGGACATGGATTACTGGAACTATGTTCAGATGGTGTCAAGCGTGTGTGGCGGCAGCCAGGTGAGGAGTACAAAGACAAGCATGGTCTGGGCTTGCATGAGTGCTGCCGGCACTGGGGAGCTACAGTTCATTGAGGTAACCATGAATGCCAACATGTACTCTGACATACTGAAGCAAAGCATGATCTTCTCGGATCCTTTGGAGACTTGACCGCAGGGCAGTATTCCAACATAACGACCCCAAACACCTCCAAGACGACCACTGCCTTGCTAAAGAAGCTGAGGGTAAAGGTGATGGACCAGCCAAGCATGTCTCCAGACCTAAACCCTATTGAACATCTGTGGGGCATCCTCAAATGGAAGGTGTGGGAGCTCAAGGTCTCTAACAGTGGAAGAGGACTACAGTGGCAACCTGTGAAGCTCTGGTGAACTCCATGCCCAAGAGGGTTAAGGCAGTGCTGGAAAATAATTGTGGCCACACAAAATATTGACACACTGGGCCCAATTTGTACATTTCCACTTATGGGTGTACTCACTTTTGTTGCCAACGGTTTAGACATTAATGGCTGTGTGTTGAGTTATTTTAAAGGGACAGCAAATTCACACTGTTATACAGGCTGTACACTCACTACTTTACATTGTAGCAAAGTGTCAATTCTTCAGTGTTGTCAAATGAAAAGATATAATAAAATATTTACAAAAATGTGAAGGGTGTACTCAGTTTTGTGAGATACTGTGTATATATATATATATATACTTCTATTTTGTTGAAGCGGTTAAATCAATTTGAATTAAATCAAATCCACCCTGAGCACAGGTGAAATAATCAGCTGATGGGTTAGAGCAGTTTAGTAGCCATGGTTACTTATCAGCCTGTTAGGGGTACTTGAGGACTGGAGTTGAGAAACACAGGTCTATATTATTAGAACCAAATTGTATCATGTATTTTTACCCTATATATTTACATAGTAAGCTGATTGGAGGATCATCGAGATGCAGTTAATGAGTTTGCAAATAGCCCCTTAGCTCCTGGCGACATTTTACAAGTAATTCAACCTTTGCTCTTCCTCATTATAATGTGACCAGGATTCTTTATGCAGTTTCCACCTTAATAATGCGCAAAGGAGAACAGCTGAGTCTGTATTGCAGGCAGCAGAAGGATTGTAATATTATCTCAAATTGCTGATTTGAGAAATAAAGTGTGCCTAATATTCAACTAAACCCTATAATTAGTCGTAATTACTGATGCAGTGCATTTTTAACCCTTTCTCATTGTTTAACTATGGCTCTCCATCCTCACCTTTCCCCCATAACAGCATTTAATGTCCCTCATTGCCTGGTGTATGTGTAGTTAGAGTTATGCTGTGTTAGAACAGGTTCATTTTGTTTTGGAACCCAAATACATTTATAGATCCACATGCCCTCCCCACACATCATCCTTTAATTTTAGATTTGGGTGGCAGCTGTGTACAAAAAGAAAATGTATGGTTTTCCAAGGAAAGCAAGAGCTAGGCAATTAATACAGTTTTCAATGCGTTTCAATGTCTTGTAGTATCATAAATGACATAAAATATTAAAAATTGCAGAATACAGACTCCTAGCAATAAATAATGGACGTCTGCACTATATTAACTGCAGTTGTAGAAATTGTTCAGCTTTACTGAGGCAAAATATGGGTCTTATTAGTTGTATACATTTATTCACTCAGTTTATGATTTATACAGTCATCTTGTCAATTTATTTTAACTAATTTAAGTGATCTGAAATGTTTTAGAAATGTACCATTAAGTTGTAAGTTCAGCTTTCATGAATAGGATAGAATTATTTTATTTTAGCCAACCCCGTGCTAGTGAGGGCTGCATAACTTAGATGCAATGCATTTTCTGTCTAATGGCATTTAAAGTTCATTTAACATTGAATAAACTGGGGAAAAAGACGTGCTTTCCAGATATAAACATTAGAAATGCTGTAATTTGTTAAATCACATACGCCTAGATTTAGAGTTTTGTCGGTAAAGACCCGCGGTGCTAACGCTGCTTTTTTCCCAGCGCACCCTTAAAGTGATGGTAAACTCTCCCCTTTTTAAAATCAGATCTGGAATGTAAGCGCTTTTTTAGATGGAGTTTAATTCATTAGCTGTAATGAAGATGCACTATAACTTAGTTATTAATATAGATATGAAATTCAAATACCCCACGTTACACCACCCACTTCAAAAGTCAATTTTCCTGTCAGCTAAATGATTGAATTACTCTCCAATCAATGCTCTAGCTACAACAAAAGTGCCATACGGGGAGAGCGCTGATTGGACAACAATTCAATTTGTTAGCTCACAGAAAATTTTACTTTTGAAGTGGGTGGAGGAGCATGCAATATTTGAATTTCATATCTATATTAAAAAGTAAGTTATAGCGCATCTTCATTACAGCTAATGAATTAAACTCCATCTAAAATAGCGCTTACATTCCAGATCTGATTTTAAAAAGGGGAGAGTTTACCATCACTTTAAGACAACACTGGTATTTATAGTTGTCTGAGTGGCTGCGTTAGGCTCAGAAATGGGAGCGTTGAAAATAATTTACCTTCCCTTCAACTCTCAATACCAGTGTTGCCTACGATAGCGGTAAGCTGGAAAAACGTGCTCGTGCACGATATCCCCATAGGATACAATGGGGCTGAGCTGGCTGAAAAAAAAACTATCACCTGCAAAAGAGCAGCGTTCAGCTCCTAGCGCAGCCCCATTGTTTCCTATGGGGAAACACTCTCTAAGTCTACACCTAACATGAACCCCGAGTCTAAACACCCCTAACCTTACACTTATTAACCCCTAATCTGCCGCCCCCGCTATCGCTGACACTTGCATTATACTATTAACCCCTAATCTGCCGCTCCGGACACCGCCGCCACCTACATTATAGCTATGAACCCCTAATCTACTGCCCCTAACATCGCCGACATCTACATTATATTTATTACCCCCTAATATGCCCCCCCAACGTCGCCGCCACCTACCTACACTTATTAACCCCTAATCTGCCGACCGGACCTCGCCGCCACTATAATAAATGTATTAACCCCTAAACCCCCGCACTCCCGCCTCGCAAACACTATAATAAATTGTATTAACCCCTAATCTGCCCTCCCTAACATCGCCGCCACCTACCTACAATTATTATCCCCTAATCTCCCGCCCGCAACGTCGCCGCTACTATAATAGTTATTAACCCCTAAGTCTAACCCTAACACCCCCCTAAGTTAAATATAATTTTAATTAAACTAAATAAATTTACTACTATTAAATACATTATTCCTATTTAAAACTAAATACTTACCTATAAAATAAACCCTAATATAGCTACAATATAACTAATAGTTACATTGTAGCTATTTTAGGATTTATATTTATTTTACAGGCAACTTTGTATTTATTTTAACTAGGTACAATAGCTATTAAATAGTTAATAACTATTTAATAGCTACCTAGTTAAAATAAGTACAAAATTACCTGTAAAATAAATCCTAAATTACAAATGCACCTAACACTACACAATCATTAAATAAATTACCTACAATTAGCTAAACTAAAATACAATTAAATAAACTAATCTATAATACAAAAAAAACAAAACACTAAATTACAGAAAATAAAAACATATTACAATAAGTTTAAACTAATTACACCTAATCTAAGCCCCTTAATAAAATAAAAAAGCCTCCCAAAATAATAAAATGCCCTACCCTAGTCTAAATTACAAAAGTAATCAGCTCTTTTACCAGCCCTTAAAAGGGCTTTTTGCAGGGCATTGCCCCAAAGTAATCAGCTCTTTTACCTGTAAAAAAAATACAACCCCCCCCAACATTAAAACCCACCACCCACATACCCCTACTCTAACCCACCCAATCCCCCCTTAAAAAAACCTAACACTAACCCCCTGAAGATCTCCCTACCTTGAGCCATCTTCACCCAGCCGAGCCGAATTCTTCATCCAATCCGGGCAATGTGGTCCTCCATCCGGGCGAAGTCTTGATCCAAGCGGCAAAGAAGAGGTCCTCCATCCGGGCGAAGTTTTGATCCAAGCGGCAAAGAAGAGGTCCTCTATCCGGGCGATGTCTTCCTCCAATCGGCATCTTCTTTCTTCCGGCTCCATCTTCAGACCACCGACGCGGAACATCCACCTTCCCCGACGGACTAACGACAAATGACGGTTCCTTTAAGGGACGTCATCCAAGCTGGCGTCCCTCGAATTCTGATTGGCTGATTGGATCAGCCAATCGGATTGAACTTCAATCTGATTGGCTAATTGAATCAGCCAATCAGATTTTTCCTACTTTAATTCCGATTGGCTGATAGAATCCTATCAGCCAATCGGAATTCAAGGGACGCCATCTTGGATGACGTCCCTTAAAGGAACCGTCATTCGTCGTTAGTCCGTCGGGGAAGCATGTTCCGCGTCGGCGGTCTGAAGATGGAGCCGGAAGAAAGAAGATAGAAGATGCCGCATGGAGGACCTCTTCTTTGCCGCTTGGATCAAGACTTCACCCGGATTGGATGTAGAATTCGGCTCGGCTGGGTGAAGACGGCTCAAGGTAGGAAGATCTTCAGGGGGTTAGTGTTAGGTTTTTTTTAAGGAGGGATTGGGTGGGTTAGCGTAGGGGTATGTGGGTGGTGGGTTTTAATGTTGGGTGGGGGGGGTTGTATTTTTTTTTTTTTTTACAGGTAAAAGATCTGATTACTTTGGGGCAATGCCCCGCAAAAAGCCCTTTTAAGGGCTGGTAAAAGAGCTGATTACTTTGTAATTTAGAATAGGGTAGGGCATTTTTTTATTTTGGGGGGTTTTTATTATTTTATTAGGGGGCTTAGATTAGGTATAATTAGTTTAAACTTCTTGTAATTCTTTTTTTATTTTCTGTAATTTAGTGTTTGTTTTTTTTGTACTATAGTTTATTTTATTTAATTAAATGTAATTGTAGGTAATTGTAGTTAATTTATTTAATTAATTTTATGATAGTGTAGTGTTAGGTTTAATTGTAACTTAGGTTAGGATTTATTTTACCGGTAATTTTGTAATTATTCTAACTAAGTAGCTATTAAATAGTTATTAACTATTTAATAGCTATTGTACCTAGTTAAAATAAATACAAAGTTGCCTGTAAAATAAATATAAATCCTAAAATAGCTACAATGTAACTATTAGTTATATTGTAGCTATATTAGGGTTTATTTTATAGGTAAGTATTTAGTTTTAAATAGGATTAATTTAATTATAGGAATATTATTTCATTAAATTTAAATTATATTTAAGTTAGGGGGGTGTTAGGGTTAGGAGTTAATAACTTTATTATAGTAGCAGCGACGTTGCGGGCGGGAGATTAGGGGTTAATAATTGTAGGTAGGTGGCGGCGATGTTAGGGAGGGCAGATTAGGGGTTAATACAATTTATTATAGTGTTTGCGAGGCAGGAGTGCGGCGGGTTAGGGGTTAATACATTTATTATAGTGGCGGCGAGGTCCGGTCGGCAGATTAGGGGTTAATAAGTGTAGTTAGGTAGCGACGACGTTGGGGGGGGGCAGATTAGGGGTTAATAAATATAATGTAGATGTCAGCGATGTTAGGGGCAGCAGATTAGGGGTTCATAGCTATAATGTAGGTGGCGGCGGTGTCCGGTCGGCAGATTAGGGGTTAAACATTTTTATTAGAGGGTTCGCGATGTGGGGGGGCCTCGGTTTAGGGGTGTTAGTGTACTTTGTAGCACAGTAGTTAAGAGCTTTATGTTCTGGCGTTAGCCCATAAAGCTCTTAACTACTGACTTTTTTTGGCGGTAGGAGTCTTGACGGTAGAGGCTCTACCGCTCACTTCTTCCAAGACTCCAAATACCAGCGTTAGGCAAATCCCATTGAAAAGATAGGATACGCAATTGACGTAAGGGGATCTGCGGTAGCCTGGAGTTGCGGAAAGACCATTTCCTGCCTGACTCTAAATACCAGCGGGCGTTAAAAAAGCAGCGTTAGAAGAACCCCTTAACACTGCTTTTGACTGCTAACGCCAAACTCTAAATCTAGGCCATAATCTTTACATTACTGACAGTAGATGATTATGTGTAACCCATGCAAAGGGTTTAAAGACATAGGTTAAAGGGACAGTCTACTCCAGAATTTTTATTGTTTAAAAGATAGATAACCCCTTTATTACCCATTCCCAAGTTTTGCACAACCAACAGTTATATTAATATATTTCTTTCCTAAGATATGGTGAGTCCACGGCTTCAGTAATTACTGTTGGGAATATCACTCCTGGCCAGCAGGAGGAGACAAAGAGCACCACAGTTAAACTGCTAAGTATCGTTTCCCTTACCCAGAACCCCCAGTCATTCTCTTTGCCTTCGGTGCATGGAGGAGGTGAAGTTTAGGTGTCTGAAGAAAATTTTTTGTTTAATCTACAAGCAATTTTTGGGGTATAGCCGTATTCCACGTCATTCCAGTATTGCAGTCGAGTAGTGGTGGCTTTAAAGCAGTTTGGAACTTGTAAAGAGGTACTTACTGCGTTTTCCTAACAATTGCTGCCCTAGTTTAGAAAGCCAGAGTTGGCTACTCTGTTCTTTCTTTTTCAAAGGTCTCTCTGAAGAACTGTGTCTTCTCATACCTTGTAACTGTCTACATGCTGGACAGCAGAGCAGGTAATTGCTTTTTCTTCCAGTTGGGGAGACCATGCACTTAACAAATTAAAAGACACTGCTTTTTTATTGGGACATAGATAATAATGTTGTATGGGTACACTGGGGCATGAAGCAGGCACTGTAGCATGTGGGAGACTAACATTTAAACTCTTTTAAAAATAAAGGGTAAAATGTTTTCATTAGGCTTTATTTTCTGACACATATTTACTTGATAAAACAATACAAGTTTAAACTGAAAGTAAGGTTGAATTTTCTATTTTAGCAGCTTATTCATTTCACCTTTGCTTTAAAATAAAACGATGCAACATTTTAAACTGTCATGTTTGAAAAAACGGTTATTTCTGGTACTCAGTGTACCATGAAGCTATTTTTAGTGCCTCTTTGTGTCGCAGCAGTAATTTGAAAGTCAGACAACATAACGGCAGTTGCGGTCACAACCGGCTTTAATTCATAACGTTTCTGAAGAATTTTTTTTTTTTTCTCCATTTCTGGGTGATCCGGTCTTAATTGGTATTGGTAAGGCACCTTAATAATTGAGGTGTGGGGTTGCCTAAGGGGTATTTTAGAAGTTTATTTGATGTTTATTAAATGTTTTTTAAGTATATTTTTTGGCTCATTTTAATTAAATATTAAAAATCTTTTAAACTTATCTGTACAAGTTTATTTACTGTTTCACAACATGTCTGATATGGAGCAAGAACCTGCTCTCATGAATTCATGCTTATTATGTTTACATGCACAAATTGCAGCTCCTATTCAATTTTGTTCATGTGTCGAGAAAACCTTGCAAAATAAAGGTAAATTTTTTGAGCCTAATGTCTCTCAGGATGATGCTGTTAAAATAATACCTCGGCTTTCTCCTGCTATGTCCCAAGCCTCAATAGCGTCACATGCAGTGCCCTGCGGTTCCTCTATACCTCCTAGTGGAGTTTATTTAAAAGCAGAAATTGCTGCCCTGGTATCTTTAGGCATTAGCTGCCAGGTAAGGTGCCCAAGTTGCCCTTTCTCATAAGTCTGATGAGGAAGATACATCGGGACTTTCTGAGGGTGAAATCTCAGATTCGGACAGTATAATTCCTTCTTCAGAGACTGAGGTGGTATCCTTCAGATTTAAGCCTGAACACCTTATTGTATTGTTAAAGGAGGTTTTAGCTACTTTAGATGACTCTGATAACCCCTGTTGTTGTCATTCATAAGAAATCTAGTAAACTTAAGTTTCTTTGATGAACCTTCCACTTCGGAGGTTTTTCTGTGCCGGAACGTGCTAGGGAGAATATCTCACAGGAATGGGAGAAACCAGGGGTTTCTTTTTCCCCATCTCCCATTTTTAAGAAAATGTTTCCTGTCAAGGACTCCATTAAAGACCCTTGGTATACTGTAGCCAAAGTTAAAGGAGCCATTTCCACTCTGGCTAAGAGAACCACTATTCCTATTGAGGATAGCTGCTCTTTTAAGGATCCGATGGACAAGAAGCTGGAGGCTTATTTGAAAAAGATATATGTTCATCAAGGTCTCCAATGGCAACCTGCTATGTGTATTGCCACCGTGACTAGTGCGGCATCTAATTGGTTCGTCGCCTTGTCTGATTCTCTTCAAGTAGAGACTTCCTTGGATGAAATTCAAGATAGGATTATTAAAGCTCTTAAATTGGCCAATTCCTTTATTGCAGATGCCATTTTACAGGTTGTTAGACTAGGAGCTAAAACTTCTAGTTTCGCTGTCCTAGCCCACAGGGGGCGTTATGGTTGAAATCCTGGTCTGCGGACGTTTCCTCTAAAGTCAAGCTTCTGGCGATTCCTTACAAGGGCAAAACCTTGTTTGGACCCGGTTTAGCAGAAATTATCTCTGATTTTACGGATGGAAAAGGGTCTTTTCTACCTGAAGATAAAAGAATAGGCCTAAAGGACGTCATAATAATTTTCTTTCCTTTCGTAACTTCAGAGGAAAGCCTTCCCCTTCTTCTTCCAAACAGTAACAATCCAATTCTTCTTGGAAACCCAATCAGTCTTGGAACAAGGGGAACAATCAAAGAAACCCGCAACTGATTCCAAATCAGCATGCAGGATTGGCCCCGATCTGGGATCGGATCAAGTGGGGGCAGACTTTCTCAGTTCTCTCAAGCCTGGATACTAGATATCCCAGATCCCTGGACTGTGGACATAGTATCCCAGGGTTACAAATTGGAATTCAAGACTTTTCCTCCCAGAGGCAGATTCCTTCTCTCAAGATTATCTGCAGACCAGATAAAGAGAGTGGCTTTCTTGAAATGTATACAACATCTTTCTTCCCTGGGAGTGATAGTTCCAGTGCAGGAACAGGGTCTCGGGTTCTACTCCAACCTATTTGTGGTTCCCAAAAAAGAGGGAACTTTCCGTCCTATTCTACACTTGGTGTCTAAACAAGTTTCTCAAAGTTCCATCCTTCAAGATGGCGACTATACGCTCCATTCTTCCTTTAGTACAAGAGGGTCAGTCCATGACAACCATAGATTTAAAGGATGCGTATCTTTATGTTCCCATCCACAGGCATCATCACCAATTCCTGAGATTTGCTTTTCTGTACAAACACTTTCAGTTTGTGGCTCTTCCGTTTGGCCTTGCCACAGTTCCCAGTATTTTCTCAAAGATTCTGGGGGCTCTTTTGGCAGTGATCAGGTCTCAAGGAATTGCAGTTGCACCCTACCTGGACGACTTATTGGTTCAGGCACCATCTTTTCAACAAGCAAACTCTCATACAGAGATCTTGTTGTCTTTTCTATGTTCCCACGGTTGGAAAGTGAATCTGGAAAAGAGTTTTCTTGTTCCAGCTACAAGGGTGGATTTCTTAGGGGCCATTATAGATTCCCTATCTATGAAGATTTTTCTGACAGAGGTCAGAAATTCCAAAATTCTTTCTTCTTGCCTCTCTCTTCAGTCTACTGTTCGGCCACCAGTTGCTCAATGTATGGAGGTAATTGGTCTGATGGTCACTTCCATGGACATCATTCCCTTTGCTCAATTCCATCTGAGAGCTCTGCAGTTATGGAATGGAAATCATTCAGATCTGTCTCAGAGGATAGTTCTAGATCAGTTGACAAGAGACTCTCTCCCATGGTGGTTCTCTCAGGAGCATCTGTCTCAGTGCACATGCTTTCGGAGATCTTGGGTGATTGTAACCACGGACGCCAGTCTGCTAGGCTGGGGAGCAGTCTGTTACTCAAAGGCACAGGGTAAATGGACTCGGGAGGAGTCTGCTCTACCCATAAATATCTTGGAGTTGACAGCAATTTTCTATACTCTTATGGCTTGGCCTCAGTTGTCTTAAGCCCTAAAGGATGCTTATCTTCATGTTCCTATTCCATCACAGATTCCTGAGATTTGCCTTTCTGGACAAACATTTCCAGTACGTGCCCCTTCCATTTGGTTTAGCCACGGCTCCCAGAATGTTTTCAAAGCTTCTGGGGGCTCTTTTGGCAGTGATCCGTTCTCATGGAATTGCTGTGGCACCCTACCTGGACAACATATTGGTTCAGGTGCCATCTTTTCATCAAGCAAAATTTCACACAGAGATATTGTTGTCTGTTCTTCGTTCCCACGGATGGAATGTGAATCTGGAAAAAGCTCCATTTCCCCTGCTACAAGAGTAGTGTACTTAGGGACCATAATAGATTCTCTATTGATGAAGATTTCCAGCTTTGTCCTCAAATGGGGGGTGCCAGAGTTAGATCTGATGGCCTCCCGTCATAGCGCCAAGCCTCCAAGGTACGGTTCAAGGTCAAGAGATCCGCAGGCCGTTCTGATAGATAATCTGCGGTTCCTTGGGTTTTCAGGTTGGCATACCTGTTTCCTCCGTTTGCTCTCCTTCCACAAGTCATTGCTCGTATCAAACAGGCGGGGGCGTTGGTGATTCTAATAGCCCCTGCGTGGCCTCGCAGGATCTGGTTTGCAGACCTAGTGGAGATGTTATCTCTCCCACCTTGGAGACTACCTCTGAGGAAGGACTTCCTTATTCAGGGTCCCTTCCTTCATCCAAATCTCGTTTCTCTGAAGCTGACTTGTAGATTGAACACTTAATTCTGTTTAAGCGTGGTTTTTCTGAGTCGGTCATTGAGACCATGATTCAGGTTTGCAAGCCTGTTACTAGAAAGATTTACCATAAGATATGGTGTAAATATATTTATTGGTGTGAATTCAAGGGCTACTCTTGGAGTAGAATTAGAATTCCTAGAATTGTATCTTTTCTTCCTAATGGGAAAGAGTCCACAGCCGCATTCATTACTTATGGGAAATAAGAACCTGACCACCGGGAGGAGGCAAAGACCCACCAGCCAAAGGCATAAATACTCCTCCCACTTACCCTATCCCCCAGTCATTCTTTGCCTTTCATCCCAGGAGGGTGACAGAGATGTGTCAGAAGTTTTCTTTTAAAATTATTTTACTTTTATTTCTTTTTCATATGTCTCTTATGGAGGGTGCTACCCTTTGACATGGGACGGGAGTTTTAAGTAGCCCTGTCAGTCTCTCGTGGAGGGCCTGGGCGAAAGTGAGAGTCCGGAGATGCAGTGGGAGCTTCCCCTGCGTCACCATCCCGACTCATATTCACATCTCCGTTCCAGCACTTGGCATTGCCCAAATTCGTTTCGCTACATGCTGTCTTCTCTCAAGTCCTATTCGTCACACTTGAAGGGCCGTGTTCCTGTTCCACGTTGTAAATTATAGTAAGATCTTTTCATTTTATTCCGTTATCTGTAATGTGATTAATATGACAGTTAAGTATGGGCCTCGCTGAGGCACCTTCTGCTCCGATCTGGGAATCATGGAATAATTCCTCCTTAGGGTGGATTAGTGAACTGGGAAGGGCTTTTTGTTTATCATGTTTCTTATGGGATTTAACCTGCTTGTGTATGTGCATAGGAGCTCTGCGGTCGAGACATATGCCTATGTGGCACATATTGGCTTGTTCTTTCGGTTGTGGCTTACACTGCCTAGAACTATACCTTCGGGTTATGCCTATTTTATTCAGACTTGCTTAACTTTTTATGTGGTCCTAGTTTTGCCGACCCTTTAGTGGCATGCTTTTTGGGATTTTGCGGGGCATCTGGTGGCCGGGCCCGTTTTTACGCTTTCCTGACTGAGTGGCGATGGAGGAAAGAGTCTGCTCCGCTGAGGTCTGGTCATAGGAGGTGGTGAGTGCCCCCAGCCATTGTGGGTGTCAGGTGCCAGTCGTTCCTTTTTTCCCCAATCTCTGTTTTTCTTGTGCAGTCTTAAGCCATGGAGGATTCCAATGCCGGGACTATTTTTTTATCCGATTCTGAATCATCCTCGGATGAGGATTGTAATTCTGAGTCATCCTCGAATTAGGACCGTAATATGGCCCTGTTATCGCAAGTCTGCCAATCTTTTCTTTTGTTCCTGGATAGTTTACCGGGTCCCTCGGGTTCGGGGGACCCTGGGCCTTCGGAGCCATCAGCCTCTGGGGGCTCTGCTCCTCAGAAGGCGCCTTCCCAATCGCATACTCCTTTTACTTTTTAGGTTGGCCCGATGTTAATGTCCCCTCCGCGCAGGGTGGATTGTTTCCCCTGGAGATGGCAGGACATTTTCGATTTAATATTTTTATGGCGCTGATTCGCTTCCAGGACCCTGAAGTTTCCTTGCAGTTGTGTGTCTGCCTGCCTAATCGAGGTGTTCAGACCTTGAACGGCACTATAATATTCCCCCAGGGGGTGTTTGTTCCCCCTTGTTGTTCTTTTCGTTATAGGATTGTGCAGCTGCGTGTCCTATTACGACTTTTTGACTTATTGGGGGATCCTTTCCTTTATGGTTCGAGGACTTCTCAGTTATCGCAAGGTTCTTCGATATCTAGTGGGGATGTGTCTCTCCCCGGGCGGTCTACTGTGAGTTTTCCCAGTCTTTTTTTCTGGAGGTTTCGGTTTCCGTTTGGCAAGTCCTGCAGAGACATAGTTCCTTCTGGGCGGATGCCTGCGGGCGCCCTTGTTTTTCTTTTATCCGGCACAGATTATTTTTATTTCTTTCATGTAATTAGCAAGAGTCCATGAGCTAGTGACGTATGGGATATACATTCCTACCAGGAGGGGCAAAGTTTCCCAAACCTCAAAATGCCTATAAATACACCCCTCACCACACCCACAAATCAGTTTTACAAACTTTGCCTCCTATGGAGGTGGTGAAGTAAGTTTGTGCTAGATTCTACGTTGATATGCGCTCCGCAGCAGGTTGGAGCCCGGTTTTCCTCTCAGCGTGCATTGAATGTCAGAGGGATGTGAGGAGAGTATTGCCTATTTGAATTCAATGATCTCCTTCTACGGGGTCTATTTCATAGGTTCTCTGTTATCGGTCGTAGAGATTTATCTCTTACCTCCCTTTTCAGATCGACGATATACTCTTATATATACCATTACCTCTAATGATTCTCGTTTCAGTACTGGTTTGGCTTTCTACTTCATGAGTGTCCTGGGGTAAGTAAGTCTTATTTTTGTGACACTCTAAGCTATGGTTGGGCACTTTTATATAAAGTTCTAAATATATGTGTTTAAACATTTATTTGCCTTGATTCAGGATGTTCAACGTTCCTTATTTCAGACAGTCAGTTTCATATTTGGGATAATACATATGAATAAATCAATTTTTTTCTTACCTTAAAATTTGACTTTTTTCCCTGTGGGCTGAAAATGCTTCATTTTATTGCGTCACTCTTGGCGCGGACTTTTTTGGCGCAAAAAAAATTTTTTCTTTGTTTCCGGCGTCATACTTGTCACCGGAAGTTGCGTCATTTTTTGACGTTTTTTTCCGCCAAAAGTGTCGGCGTTACCGGATGTGGCGTCATTTTTGGAGCCAAAAGCATTTAGGCGCCAAATAATGTGGGCGTCTTTTTTGGCGCTAAAAATTATGGGCGTCACTATTGTCTCCACATTATTTAAGTCTCATTGTTTATTGCTTCTGGTTGCTAGAAGCTTGTTCACTGGCATTTTTTTCCCATTCCTGAAACTGTCATTTAAGGAATTTGATCAATTTTGCTTTATATGTTGTTTTTTCTATTACATATTGCAAGATGTCCCAGATTGACCCTGAGTCAGAAGATACTTCTGGAAAATCGCTGCCTGGTACTGGATCTACCAAAGTTAAGTGTATTTCCTGTAAACTTGTGGTATCTGTTCCTCCAGCTGTTGTTTGTAATGAATGTCATGACAAACTTGTTAATGCAGATAATATTTCCTTTAGTACTGTTACATTACCTGTTGCTGTTCCATCAACATCTAATGCTCAGAGTGTTCCTGTTAACATAAGAGATTTTGTTTCTAAATCCATTAATAAGGCTATGTCTGTTATTCCTCCTTCTAGTAAACGTAAAAGGTCTTTTAAAACTTCTCATTTTTCAGATGAATTTTTAAATGAACATCATCATTCTGATTCTGATAATGATTCCTCTGGTTCAGAGGATTCTGTTTCAGAGGTTGATGCTGATAAATCTTCATATTTGTTCAAAATGGAATTTATTCGTTCTTTACTTAAAGAGGTCTTAATTGCATTAGAAATAGAGGATTCTGGTCCTCTTGATACTAAATCTAAACGTTTAAATAAGGTTTTTAAATCTCCTGTAGTTATTCCAGAAGTTTTTCCTGTCCCTGATGCTATTTCTGAAGTAATCTCCAGGGAATGGAATAATTTGGGTAATTCATTTACTCCTTCTAAACGTTTTAAGCAATTATATCCTGTGCTATCTGACAGAGTTTTGGGACAAAATCCCTAAAGTTGATGGGGCTATCTCTACTCTTGCTAACCGTGCTACTATTCCTACGGCAGATAGTACTTCCTTTAAAGATCCTTTAGATAGGAAAATTGAATCTTTTCTAAGGAAAGCTTACTTATGTTCAGGTAATCTTCTTAGACCTGCTATATCTTTAGCGGATGTTGCTGCAGCTTCAACTTTTTGGTTAGAAGCTTTAGCACAACAAGTAACAGATCATAATTCTCATAGCAGTGTTAATCTTCTTCAACATGCTAATAATTTTATTTGCGATGCCATCTTTGATATCATTAGGGTTGTTGTCAGGTATATGTCTCTAGCTATTTTAGCTAGAAGAGCTTTATGGCTTAAAACTTGGAATGCTGATATGTCTTCTAAGTCAACTTTGCTTTCCCTTTCTTTCCAGGGTAATAAATTATTTGGTTCACAGTTGGATTCTATTATCTCAAATGTTACTGGAGGAAAAGGAACTTTTTTACCACAGGATAAAAAATCTAAAGGTAAATTTAGGTCTAATAATCGTTTTCGTTCCTTTCATCACAATAAGGAACAAAAGCCTGATCCTTCACCCTCAGGAGCAGTATCAGTTTGGAAACCATCTCCAGTCTGGAATAAATCCAAATCTTTTAGAAAACCAAAGCCAGCTCCCAAGTCCACATGAAGGTGCGGCCCTCGTTCCAGCCCAGCTGGTAGGGGGCAGATTACGATTTTTCAAAGAAATTTGGATCAATTCCATTCACATTCTTTGGATTCAGAACATTGTTTCAGAAGGGTACAGAATTGGCTTCAAGATAAGGCCTCCTGCAAGAAGATGTTTTCTTTCCCGTGTCCCAGTAAATCCAGCGAAGGCTCAAGCATTTCTGAAATGTGTTTCAGATCTAGAGTTGGCTGGAGTAATTTTACCAGTTCCAGTTCTAGAACAGGGGCTGGGGTTTTACTCAAATCTCTTCATTGTACCAAAGAAGGAGAATTCCTTCAGACCAGTTCTGGATTTAAAAATATTGAATCATTATGTAAGGATACCAACATTCAAAATGATAACTATAAGGACTATCCTGCCTTTTGTTCAGCAAGAGCATTATGTGTCCACAATAGATTTACAGGATGCATATCTGCATATTCCGATTCATCCAGATCACTATCAGTTTCTGAGATTTTCTTTCCTAGACAAGCATTAACAGTTGTTGGCTCTGCCGTTTGGCCTAGCAACAGCTCCAAGGATTTTTACAAAGGTTCTCGGTGCCCTTCTGTCTGTAATCAGAGAACAGGGTATTGTGGTATTTCCTTATTTGGACGATATCTTGGTACTTGCTCAGTCTTCCCTTTTAGCAGAATCTCATACGAATCAACTTGTATCGTTTCTTCGAGATCATGGTTGGAGGATCAATTTACCAAAGAGTTCGTTGATTCCTCAGACAAGGGTAACCTTTTTAGGTTTCCAGATAGATTCAGTGTCCATGACTCTGTCGCTGACAGAGAAAAGACGTCTGAAATTGGTTTCAGCTTGTCGAAACCTTCAGTCTCTATCATTCCCTTCGGTAGCCTTATGCATGGAAATTCTAGGTCTTATGACTGCTGCATCGGACGCGATCCCCTTTGCTCGTTTTCACATGCGACCTCTTCAGCTTTGTATGCTGAACCAGTGGTACAGGGATTACACAAAGATATCTCAATTGATATCTTTAAAACCGATTGTACGACACTCTCTGACGTGGTGGACAGATCACCATCGTTTAGTTCAGGGGGCTTCTTTTGTTCTTTCGACCTGGACTGTGATTTCAACAGATGCAAGTCTGACAGGTTGGGGAGCTGTTTGGGGGTCTCTGACAGCACAAGGGGTTTGGGAATCTCAGGAGGTGAGATTACCAATCAGTATTTTGGAACTCCGTGCAATTTTCAGAGCTCTTCAGTCATGGCCTCTTCTAAAGAGAGAATCGTTCATTTGTTTTCAGACAGACAATGTCACAACTGTGGCATATATCAATCATCAAGGAGGGACTCACAGTCCTCTGGCTATGAAAGAAGTATCTCGAATACTGGTTTGGGCGGAATCCAGCTCCTGTCTAATTTCTGCGGTTCATATCCCAGGTATAGACAATTGGGAAGCGGATTATCTCAGTCGCCAAACTTTACATCCGGGCGAATGGTCTCTTCACCCAGAGGTTTTTCTTCAGATTGTTCAAATGTGGGGACTTCCAGAAATAGATCTGATGGCTTCTCATCTAAACAAGAAACTTCCCAGGTATCTGTCCAGATCCAGGGATCCTCAGGCGGAAGCAGTGGATGCATTGTCACTTCCTTGGAAGTATCATCCTGCCTATATCTTTCCGCCTCTAGTTCTTCTTCCAAGAGTAATTTCCAAGATTCTGAAGGAATGCTCGTTTGTTCTGCTGGTGGCTCCAGCATTTCCTCACAGGTTTTGGTATGCGGATCTTGTCCGGATGGCCTCTTGCCAACCGTGGACTCTTCCGTTAAGACCAGACCTTCTGTCGCAAGGTCCTTTTTTCCATCAGGATCTCAAATCCTTAAATTTGAAGGTATGGAGATTGAACGCTTGATTCTTAGTCAAAGAGGTTTCTCTGACTCTGTGATTAATACTATATTACAGGCTCGTAAATCTGTATCTAGGAAGATATATTATTGAGTCTGGAAGGCTTACATTTCTTGGTGTCTTTCTCATCATTTTTCCTGGCATTCTTTTAGAATTCCGAGAATTTTACAGTTTCTTCAGGGTGGTTTGGATAAAGGTTTGTCTGCAAGTTCCTTGAAAGGACAAATTTCTGCTCTTTCTGTTCTTTTTCACAGAAAGATTGCTAATCTTCCTGATATTCATTATTTTGTACAAGCTTTGGTTCGTATAAAGCCTGGAGTTTGAATTTGGTTCTGGGGGCTCTTCAGGCTCCTCCTTTTGAACCTATGCATTCACTGGACATTAAACTACTTTCTTGGAAAGTTTTGTTTCTTTTGGCCATCTCTTCTGCTAGAAGAGTTTCTGAATTATCTGCTCTTTCTTGTGAGTCTCCTTTTCTGATTTTTCATCAGGATAAGGCGGTGTTGCGAACTTCTTTTAAATTTTTACCTAAGGTTGTAAATTCTAACAACATTAGTAGAGGAATTGTGGTTCCTTCATTGTGTCCTAATCCTAAGAATTCTAAGGAGAGATCTTTGCATTCTTTGGATGTAGTTAGAGCTTTGAAATATTATGTTGAAGCTACAAAAAATTTCCGAAAGACTTCTAGTCTTTTTGTTATCTTTTCCGGTTCTAGGAAAGGTCAGAAGGCCTCTGCCATTTCTTTGGCATCTTGGTTGAAATCTTTAATTCATCATGCTTATGTTGAGTCGGGTAAAACTCCGCCTCAAAGGATTATAGCTCATTCTATTAGGTCAGTTTCTACTTCCTGGGCGTTTAGGAATGAAGCTTCGGTTGATCAGATTTGCAAAGCAGCAACTTGGTCTTCTTTGCATACTTTTACTAAATTCTACCATTTTGATGTGTTTTCTTCTTCTGAAGCAGTTTTTGGTAGAAAAGTACTTCAGGCAGCTGTTTCAGTTTGATTCTTCTACTTATAATTTCAGTTTTTTTCATTATAAGATTTAAACTTTATTTTGGGTGTGGATTATTTTCAGCGGAATTGGCTGTCTTTATTTTATCCCTCCCTCTCTAGTGACTCTTGCGTGGAAGATCCACATCTTGGGTATTCATTATCCCATACGTCACTAGCTCATGGACTCTTGCTAATTACATGAAAGAAAACATAATTTATGTAAGAACTTACCTGATAAATTCATTTCTTTCATATTAGCAAGAGTCCATGAGGCCCACCCTTTTTTTTGTGGTGGTAATGATTTTTTTGTATAAAGCACAATTATTCCAATCTCTTATTTTTATGCTTTCGCACTTTTGTCTTATCACCCCACTTCTTGGCTATGCGTTAAACGGATTTGTGGGTGTGGTGAGTAGTGTATTTATAGGCATTTTGAGGTTTGGGAAACTTTGCCCGTCCTGGTAGGAATGTATATCCCATACGTCACTAGCTCATGGACTCTTGCTAATATGAAAGAAATGAATTTATCAGGTAAGTTCTTACATAAATTATGTTTTCTGTTTTCCCTATGGGAATTCTGGGATGGCTTTATTTAAGTTCTTCTATGGAAGTTCCCGGATTTATTCCGGAGTTTTGTGTGTGACCTGTTACTTTCCCTTTCCTCCGCCCCTGGGAGCTTTTTAGGCTCTGATGGGATTTTGGATTGACTTCTCCGGTGTTGTCACTGGTGCCCTGGTTGTCTTTATCTCCCCTTGGGAGGTTGGGCCTGTGGTGGGCTCAGTTCTTGGAGCCCTGTGCCTCGGGGCTACAGATTAGGATTTTTTTCCATTATGGACTCATGCTGCGGATGTTTTTCGCAGTATCTCTTGTGTCCTCCTTGGATTTTGTATCAAGGTTCTTTTTCCTCATTGAGATAGCCTGCCAGCTGCTCCGGCTTGGGGTGTGTCGCCTTGGGCGCTGACTTATGGAAGTCTGGTTTCCTCCTTTATGATTCTGGCGTGGGTCTCGGGGAAGAGTCTACAGTTCTATCAGTCTAGCTCTTTATCCTATCTGTATGTCCCTGTTATGCCCCTGGGATTTGGGGTTGGGTCAGGATGGGTCCTATTGTCTCCCTTTTAGGGAGTCTGGGGTATTTTCAGATAGATACCTTTGTGGAGGATGGGCTCAGGGCCTTTTTGTTAAGGGGTTCCCTTTTCTTATTCCTCTTTCGTGTCTAGGACTAGCTCTAGCTCGTTTTGACCTCTTTTTCCCGTTTGTCTCTGCCTTCTGCAGACTTTGTCACGACGCATGGGTTGGGCTTGTTGGTCACCTTGCTTCTTGTGTTAAGGGGGCTTGAGCGGTTGCTCTCAGTCTTGACCCTTTTGTTGGGTTCTGGGAGGTTTGTATTTCTTTCTGTCCTAGGATTTGCGCTGGTCACTCAACACTTTGGGCATTCTGTGCCTGTACAATCATTTGTAAATTGGTTGGGTGCCCTGGGTGGGTACACGTGCTTCCTGTCTCGCGTTTTTCTGAGGGACTTTTGTCTCTTTTGGATTAGCTTTGCTGCCTAGTAAGCTGAAGGTTTGCTGTTGGGAAACAGCTGCAGTTATTTTACCTTGTTTGCTGGCAAGCTATTGAGCCTAGGTGGCCTAGTGGTTAGCGTGTCTGTCTAGCAAGCTGCAGTTCTTGAGTTTGTACTCAGCTGCGATTACTTGATATTTTATATCTGATACCTGTGGGCTTGCCCTTAGGGATTGTGTCCTCGGGTCTCTGGGGTTTTCCCGGGGTCTGGTCGCTTTGCTCAAGCGTGCCTGGTGGTCCTTCCCTTCCTTTTGTGTAGGGGTGGGGTTTCTGTTGGTCAGCTATTTTGGCCTAAGGTTAGCTTTGCTACCAAGCTTGCAGAAGGTTGTTGTCTCCAGGGCAACTGTTGCTCCTTGAACGCTAGCATGCACTTTAGGGTCCCTTGTGAGGTGTTTTTCTGATCCCTCTGGGGGAGTTGGGATCTCTTTGTTCAGAAGGGTTAATCAGGAAGGATGTTCCGCTGCTCTGCGGCCTATAGTGGTGTAGTGTTCTGCGCAGTTTCAGTTGCGCAGGAGCGGGATGTTTCATATCCGTTTTCAGATGGGGGCTCTGCTTATTTTTGCGCCACTAGTTTTTGTCATCCTTTTCCTGTCTCTCTCCTGAGTTTTTCTCCAGCTATGGAAATTTTTCCTTGCTTGTGAGGCTTCCTCAGTCTCTTGTGGTCTGGGGTGTGGGACTTGGTCTGTTTTCCCCTGCTCACTGGGGTGGGGGTTTTTCCTTCACTTCCTCGTTTAAATGGCAACGCGTGTCCACACTGTCTCGCTGTTTTTGCGTTTGTTGGTCCTTGATATTCGTTTGTTTCTCTCTGGTCCTTTCTTGACTTTTCATATAGTCTGTTCGGGTGTAGCCTACTGAGTGGCTCCAGGTTGTCTCTTTGTTACCCTGGACGTTGTTCCTTTTCTTCTGTCTTGTCTCTTCCCTCTTAGAATTTTTAGTCGGGTCCCTCACTTGGTTGAGGGGCTGCAGCGGGGTTGTTGCCCCTGACAGATGCTGTCCTTGAGGTGGTTGCTCTTGGTTGGGCCCACTCGTGGTTCTATCTAGCTTCTTTGGACTGTTGGTAGATTTGTGTTTCTGGGACCGCTTTTTTCAAAATGTTTGTTGATCCCTGTTTCGGATGAACTGGGACTTTGTTTTCTTGGGAATCTGTTTTTAGGTTGGTGCCTTTATTGGTCCGCCTCTTACCCTCCGGTTTTGGCATTCTGTGTCCTCTTTGGCTTGGGTATAAATTTCCCATAAGTAATGAATGCGGCTGTGGACTCTTTCCCATTAGGAAGAAAAACATAAATTATGCTTACCTGATAATTTCCTTTTTTCCGTGGGAAAGAGCCCGCAGGTTTTTTAGGTTTTTTTTCTTGTTTTTTTGTTTTGTTTTGTTTTTTTGAGGCGTTGTTTATTATCTTCTAGCACCCTTTCACCTTGATGCTTGTTCCACTGTTCCTCGGCTGAATGACTGGGGGATAGGGGAAGTGGGAGGAGTATTTATGCCTTTGGCTGGTGGGTCTTTGCCTCCTCCTGGTGGCCAGGTTCTTATTTCCCATAAGTAATGAATGTGGCTATGGACTCTTTCCCATGGAAGAAAAGGAAATTATCAGGTAAGCATAATTTGTTTCTTTCATGTAATTAGCAAGAGTCCATGAGCTAGTGACGTATGGGATATACATTCCTACCAGGAGGGGCAAAGTTTCCCAAACCTTAAAATGCCTATAAATACACCCCTCACCACACCCACAATTCAGTTTTACAAACTTTGCCTCCCATGGAGGTGGTGAAGTAAGTTTGTGCTAGATTCTACGTTGATATGCGCTTCGCAGCAGGCTGGAGCCCGGTTTTCCTCTCAGAGTGCAGTGAATGTCAGAGGGATGTGAAGAGAGTATTGCCTATTTGAATTCAATGATCTCCTTCTACGGGGTCTATTTCATAGGTTCTCTGTTATCGGTCGTAGAGATTCATTTCTTACCTCCCTTTTCAGATCGACGATATACTCTTATATATACCATTACCTCTACTGATTCTCGTTTCAGTACTGGTTTGGCTTTCTACTACATGTAGATGAGTGTCCTGGGGTAAGAAAGTCTTATTTTCTGTGACACTCTAAGCTATGGTTGGGCACTTTTATATAAAGTTCTAAATATATGTGTTTAAACATTTATTTGCCTTGATTCAGGATGTTCAATATTCCTTATTTCAGACAGTCAGTTTCATTATTTGGGATAATGCATTTGAATAATAAAAAATTTTCTTACCTTAAATTTGACTTTTTCCTGTGGGCTGTTAGGCTCGCGGGGGCTGAAAATGCTTCTTTTTATTGCGTCATTCTTGGCGCAAAAAATTTCTTTGTCATTTCCGGCGTCGTACTTGTCTCCAGAAGTTGTTTGTGATTGTGTAATTTTTTTGACGTTTTGCGCCAAAAATGTCGGCGTCGCCGGATGTGGCATCATTCTTTACGCCAATAGCATTTAGGCGCCTAATAATGTGGGCGTCTTTTTTGGCGCTAAAAAATATGGGCGTCATTATTGTCTCCACATTATTTAAGTCTCATTGTTTATTTGCTTCTGTTTGCTAGAAGCTTGTTCATTGGCATTTTTTCCCATTCCTGAAACTGTCATTTAAGGAATTTGATAGATTTTGCTTTATATGTTGTTTTTTCTATTACATATTGCAAGATGTCTCAGATTGACCCTGGATCAGAAGCTACTTCTGGAAAAACGCTTGACTGAGTTCAGTCCTACCAAAGCTAAGTTCATTTATTTTAAATGTTATGAATGTTTATCTTTAGCTATGGTTTGTAATAGGTTATCATGATAAACTTTTACATGCAGAATCCATTAGTATTTATGCTTTATATATTGCCATTCTTTTTACATCTTATGTACAAGAAATATTTAGAAGATTTTTAAGAAATATTTTTCTGATTCTATTTTAAAGGCTTTGTCTGACTTTGTGCCTTCTAATAAAATTTTTAGGTCTTTTTCAACTTTTTTTAATTATTGAAGTTTCAAATGACCAACAACATACTGATTTATCCTTCTCTGATGATGTTTTTTCTCATTCAGAATTTTCTTCATCAGATATTGACACTAACAAATCTACTTTTTTATTAAAGTACATTTGTTCTTTGTTGAAAAGGTGTTGATTATTTTGGACATTAAGGTAACTAGTTCTTTTTCAAGACTAGCTAACACTATTTCTGCTTATTTATTCTTCTGTGTTTTCAGAGGGTTTTTTCCAATTCCTTATACTAGGGAATAGAATAGGCTGAGAATTTTCTTTTATTCCTTCTTCAAAGGTTTTAAACTATACTCTTTGTCGGCAGTTTAATTCAATTTGGAGGGTTCTCCAATTTATTGGGGCTATCTCTACTCCTACTAATTATGCTATTGTTTCTATAGCAAAATAGTATTTATTTTCCTTTAGATGGTTGTATCTTATTTATGGAAAATTATTTAGTTTCAGGTACTTTTCTTGAACCTATGATTTATTTGGATGTTGCAATTGCTTCATTTTTTCTGTTTACTTTAAGTTCAAGTATCAGATTATGATTTATTTTAGCATTGTTAAAGGGACAAAATTTACTAGACTAGGTGCTGTTGCATTTGTCTTGTTGTTTTGCATTTATTGATTATGCAAGTCCACTGTATTGTCTGGTCCTTTAACTGGACTATCATGCTAATAATTTCATTTGTGTCTTCATTTTATTGAATATTTTCGCAAATGAGGTTTAATCTATGTCTTTAGCTGTTTGAGCTAGAAGAATTTTGTGATTTCTAAAAATCCATATTTCTTTTGTTCTAAGATAATCAATTATTTGTTTTATAATTGGATTCAATTCTTAACTGTTACTCTGGGCTTCAAGATTGAGTTCTTAGACTAAAACTTTAAGCTTATACCAGTTTGGTTGTTCTTATTATGGAATGAATTCCTGAATTCTTTCCCAAGTAACATGTTTTTAATTGGAAAATGTTTCCGTTCAAAATCAGCTCCCTTAAATTGCGATGTATGTGCCGTATTCCAGCTTGGCTGGCAAGGGGCAGGTTAAGACTTTTTTGAAATTTATTTGGTTCTATTCGGTCCAAATTTCTTTGATTTTATTCCAGTAAGGCTAACACTTTCTTTAAGTGTGTTTCGGTCCTATTTATTTTGGGTACTGTTGAAGTATGGCTGGTCACCCGTGGGGTTCAAGCGCTGCTCAGACCTGGAATCTTCTGGGGTATTTCTTCCAGTTCCATTTTTAGGAACTGGGTTTTGGAGTTTTTATTCAAACTATTCTGCCTTTTTTTGGTCAGTGATAGCATTATTTGTTTTCTTTAGATACAATAAATGCATATTTTTTCTGTATTCATTCAATTATTTTCTGAGGATGCGGAATCTCATATGATTCACTTTGTTCTTCAGGACATAGTTAGAGGATCTTTTTTTTTCAAAAGCTCTTGATTCCTCTCACAAGGGTCACCTTTTTTGGGTTTCCAGATAGTTTGTGTCACTGTCTTTGTCTCTATCAGACAAGGGACAATTTTATTGGGTTCCGTCTGTCGGTACCTTTAGTCTCTATTATTTCCTTCAGTTGCTATATATGCATAGAAGTTTTAGGTCTTATGGCCACAGCATTGGATTCAATTCCATTTGCTCATTTTCAATAGAAAGAACCTTTCCAGTCTTTTATGCTGAATTATGGTGCAGGGATTCTAGGATTTCGCATTTTAAATCTTCAAATCCTAATATTTATCTCTCTTGATTTGGTGGTTAAGATCACCATCATTTAGTTCTACAGGTCTCTTCGTTTCTTTCAACCTGGACCATGATCTCTACAGATGTGAGTCTTTTTGGTTGGGAGGCTGTCTGAGGATCTCTGTCAGCACAAGGGGTTTGGAAATCTCAGGAGGCGAGATTACCATTTGATATTTTAGAACTCCGTGTTTTCTCAGAGTTTTTCAGTTAGTTTCTTTTTGAGGAAGAGACGTTTATTGTTTTTCAGACAATATCACAACTATGGTCTATGTCAATCATCAGGGTAGGACTATCAGTCCTTAGGCTGTGACAGAAGTGTCTCGGATATTAGCTTAGGCTAAATCCAGCTCCTATCTAAATTCTGTGGGTTTTTTCCCAGGTATAGATATTTGGGAAGCGGATTATCTCTGTTAATCAAGCTTTACATCCGGGAGAATGGTCTCTCATACCAAGATATGTTTTTAAATTTTTCAGATGTGAGCATTTCTAGAAATAGATCTGTTGGCATCTCACCTGAATAAAGAACTTCCCAGGGGCCTATTCAGGTCCGGGGATCCTCAGGCGGAAGTAGTGTATGCATTGACATTTCTTTGGAAATTATCTTTTTGCCTATTTCTTTCCGCCTCTAGTTCTTCTTCCAAAGTGATTTCCAAAATTCTTATGGAGTATTTGTTTGTTATGCTGGTGGCTCCAGCATGGCCTCTCAGGTTTTGGTATGCGGATTTCATTCGGATGGCCAGTTGCCAACCTTGAACACTTCCGTTTAAACCAGACCTTCTTTCTCAAGGCCCATTTTTTCCATCAGGATCTCAAATCATTAAATTTGAAGGCACGGAGATTGAACGCTTGGTTTCAGGCTCGTAAATCTGTCTCTAGAAAGATTTCTTATTGAGTCTGGAAGACCTACTTTTCTTGGCATTCTTTTAAAATTCATAGAATTTTATTATTTTTTTCAGGTTGGTTTGGATATGGTTTTGTCTGCAGTTCTTGTTAGGACAAATCTCTACTCTTTCTGTTCTTTTTTCACAGAAAGATTGCTAATCATCCTGATATTCATTGTTTTGTTCAGGCTTTGGTCCGTATCAAGCCTGTCATTAATTCAATCTCTCCTCTTTGGAGTCTCAATTTGGTGCTGAGGGCTTTACAGGCTCCTCCGTTTTGAAACTATGCATTTTCTGAACATTAAATTACTTTCTTGGAAAAGTATTGTTCCTTTTGGTTATTTCTTCTGCTAGAAGAATTTTTGTGTAATCTGCTCTTTTTTGTGAATATCTTTTTCTGATTTTTCATCAGGATAAGGCAGTGTTACTTCCTGATATTCATCATTTTTTGCAGGTTTTGATTCGTATCAAACCTGTCATTAAGCCAATTTCTCCTCCTTGGAGTCTTATTTGGGTTCTGAAGGTTTTTCAGGCTCTTCTATTTGAGCATATGCTTGCTCTGGACATTAATTGCTTTCATGGAAAGTATTGTTCTTTTTGGACATCTCTTCAGCTAGAACAGCTTTTGAATTATCTGTTCTTTCTTGTGAATCTCTTTTTTCTGATTTTTTTCATCAGGAAAAGGTGGTTTTTGCTGTCCTCATTTCAATTCTTACCTAAAGTTGTAAATTCTAACAAACATTAGGGAGGAATTATTCTTTTCCTAAGACGACTTTGGTGAGATTCTTACTTTCTATGTTGAAGCTATTCAGATTTCAGATAGACTTCTAGTCTATTTTTTATCTTTTCTGGTTTTAGGAAGGTCAAAAAGCTTCTGCCATTTATTTGGCATCTTGCTTAAACTTTTGATTCATCATGCTTATTTGGAGTCGGGTGGATTCCCGCCTTGGAGGATTACGGCTCATTCTACTAGGTAAGTTTCTACTTCCTGGGCTTTTTAAAGAATGAAGCTTCTGTTGATCAGATTTGCAAAGCAATGACTTGGTCTTCTTTGCATACTTTTACTATGTTCTACCATTTTGATGTTTTCTCTTCTTTAGAAGCAGTTTTGGTAGAATGGTACTTCAGGCAGCTGTCTCAGTTTGATTCTTCTGCTTATAATTTCAGTTTTTTTCATTATAAAACTTGAAACTTTTTTTGATTTGGGTAGTGGATTCATATTTCAGCGGAATTGGCTGTCTTTATTTTTATCCCTCCCTCTCTAGTGACTCTTGCGTGGAAGTTCCACATCTTGGGTATTTATTATCCCATACGTCACTAGCTCATGGACTCTTGCTAATTACATGAAAGAAAACATAATTTATGTAAGAACTTACCTGATAAATTCATTTCTTTCATATTGGCAAGAGTCCATGAGGCCCACCCTTTTTTGTGGTGGTTATGATTTTTTTGTATAAAGCACAATTATTCCAATTCCTTATTTTTTTGATGCTTTCACTCCTTTCTTATCACCCCACTTCTTGGCTATTCGTTAAACTGAATTGTGGGTGTGGTGAGGGGTGTATTTATAGGCATTTTAAGGTTTGGGAAACTTTGCCCCTCCTGGTAGGAATGTATATCCCATACGTCACTAGCTCATGGACTCTTGCTAATATGAAAGAAATGAATTTATCAGGTAAGTTCTTACATAAATTATGTTTTTTCTTCAGGAAGCCCTGGAGAAGGGATTGTCAGTCAGTACCCTGAAGGGTCAGATTTCTGCTTTATCAGTTTTACTACATAAACGTTTGGCAGATGTGCAATCTTTTAGTCAGGCCTTGGTCAAAATCAGGCCTGTCTTTAAGTCTGTTGCTCCTCCTTGGAGCCTTAACCTTGTTCTTAAAGCTTTACTGCTGGCTCCGTTTGAGCCGTTCCATTCCGTAGACATTAAGTTTTTATTTTGGAAGGTTTTGTTTCTTGTTTCTATCTCTTCTGCTCGAAGAGTCTCGGAACTCTCAGCTCTGCAGTGTGATTCCCCTTATCTTACTTTTCATGCTGATATGGCGATTCTTCGTACTAAGTTAGGCTTCCTTCCTAAGGTTGTTTCTAATAGAAATATCAACCAGGAAATTGTAGTTCTCTCTCTGTGTCTTAATCCTTCTTCCAAAAAATGTTTGTTACACAATTTGGATGTTGTACGTGCTCTTAAATTCTACTTACAGGTGACTAAGGATTTTCGCCAGTCCTCTGCCCTCTTTGTCTGTTTCTGTGGGAAATGTAAAGGTCAGAAAGCTACTGCTACTACTTTCTTTTTGGTTACGAAGTATAATTCGTTTGGCTTATGAGACTGCTGGGCAGCAGCCTCCTGAGAGAATTACAGCTTATTCCACAAGAGCTGTTTCCTTTTCTTGGGCTTTCAAAAATGAAGCTTCTGTGGAACAAATTTGCAAGGCTGCAACTTGGTCTTCTCTACATATTTTTTCCAAATTTTATATTTTTGCCTCAGCTGACGCTTTTTTTGGGAGAAAGGTTCTTCAAGCGGTGGTGCCTTCTGTTTAGGACTGCCTGCCTTGTCCCTCCCTATTTATCCGTGTCCTCTAGCTTGGGTATTGGTTCCCAACAGTAATTACTCAAGCCGTTGACTCACCATATCTTAGGAAAGAAAAACTAAATTTATGCTTACCTGTTAAATTTATTTATTTCCGGATATGGTGAGTCCACGGCCCCACCCTTTATTTTAAGACAGTAATTCTTTTGACTATAACCTCAGGCACCTCTACACCTTGTGTTGCTCTTTTTTCTCTATTTCCCTTCGGTCAAATGACTGGGGGTTGTGGGTAAGGGAGTGATACTTAACAGTTTAACTGTGGTGCTCTTTGCCTCCTCCTGCTGGCCAGGAGTGATATTCCCAACAGTAATTACTCAAGATGTGGACTCACCATATCCGGAAATAAATTTATCAGGTAAGCATAAATTTGTTTTGTTTTTACCTCTGTCATTACCTTGTAGCTAAGCCTCTGATGACTGCCCCCTTATCTCAGTTCATTTGACAGACTTGCATTTTAGTAAATCAGTGCTGACTCTTAGATAAATCCTCAGGAGTGAGCATGTTATCTATATGGCACACATGAACTAGCGCTGTCTAGCTGTGAAAAACTGTCAAAATGCACTGAAAAGAGGCGACCTTCAAGGGCTTAGAAATTAGCATATAAGCGTACCTAGGTTTAGCTTTCAACAAAGTATACCAAGAGAATAAAGCAGATTTGATGATAAACGTAAATTTGACAGTTGTTTAAAATTGCATGTTCTATCTGAATCATGAAAGTTTAATTTTGACTAGACTGTCCCTTTTATTCCCCATGCAAGACACCACAGGTGGATTGTGCAACTGCTACTCCTAATTGGCTCACTCAGGATGTTATCTCTGTGTATAACTCCTTTGTGCGGGTTAAGCCCACAGTTATCTAGGTTCTGTGGTGCATGAAATTACAGATAGAAAACCCTTTATCCAAACTGCTTGGGAAAATATTTGGATTTTGGAGTAGTTTGGCTTTTGGAATATATACATCTTTAAAATGGAACAGTTTGGATAGGGGATGGAATCAAGTGTAAACAATATCTTATATCATTTAGACAGTATTGCATATCATTATACATGCAAAGGTAGTTTATATCATTATTAATACTTTTGTAGAAATAGTACCCTCAGAAAGATAGTACAGTACTGTAATCAGAAAGGTAATATTTGTTGTATTAAATAAATATAGACTATTATTTGCATTTTAAAACACACAAATCAAACCAAAAACACAGACAGAAAAGACTTATAGGCAGGGAAAATAGTTACTTCTGAAAAAAATTTTTTTTTTAAAATGTTAATTTAAAAGTTTCGATTTTGGAATTCCTGATTTGGTGATTTGTACCTGTATTGCATTTAGAATACACCTTTAGTTCACACTGGTGGCTTTCCATAGCAGCCCAAGCAAATACACTTCCGTGTCCATTTTTTTATGTCAGAAAATGTTCACTGCTCTAGACAGAGAAGTATATCATGAGACCCTTTTTGTAAGAGAATAAAATAGGGCGCACTGCTGTTAGAAGCCCTCCAGCATTAGAGATTGAAAAAAAGACTTTGTTTTTGCAACTACAAACACAGATGCTGATTCCAGGCAAAAATAGGAATAATTTATTTACCTGACTCTTTAGTGTGGGTTTGATTTTAAGTCTTTTACACTGTGGTTTTTACATATCTTAATCACTTTTTCCCAACCAGCTCCTAAAGGATTTTGAAATTTGCTGCCATGGACTTTTCACAGACCTGAATACTGGTAAGTTTCTATTGCATGCAATATGCTCAATACACTGGTGTAACTATTAATACTATAATCTGATTGGCCTTTTAGTGTGATCCCATTGATTTTTTTCAGCATGTGAGCCATATATACATTTTCAATTTTCTTGCACTTCAAACACCATAACATAACTTTTTTTGGGACATTAGCAGGCTTCAGTCGTTTAATCTAATTGGGACCTTATTGGGTCCTATAAAAATACAGATAACTACCATATTAACTTCAGATGCATTGCTATCATGTTTGGTTCCTCAAATGTGTTAAATAACTAGTAAATAATGCTCTGTCAAATATGAAATTGCTTCTTAGAGTTTGAATGCCCCTTTAAGTGGTTTTGTATAATATTTCTCACATAACAGCTTAATGGCCTAAACAGTTTAACTGTTACCTAGCAATAGTTGTTGCTAGGCAACAGTTAAACAGTTTTAGGCTAATAAGCTCCCATATGAGAAATATTCTACAAATCCCCTTAAAGGGACATTCAACTCTTAACAATTTCATATTTGGCAAGCAGTATTTATGTATTAAAAGTAATAAAGGGGGGGCGGCTCCCTAAGATGGCTGCAAGTTTTCATGGCTCCATGGAAAACCTCCTTGAATAACTATTTTGCAGCTAACATCCTAAGCCATCTGCATCTCCCTTGACACTCGTGTTGTCCGGGAATCACAGCAGACAGAAGACAAGTTACCACTTCTACCCCGGAAGGCACATTTACTGGTTAAACAGGGATTCCCCCTGTAATAGAAAACTGCTCTTTGAATTGTAATAGTAAAGCGGACCTCACCACAGAACCCTTTAACCCTAAGCTTGGAACCACATACGAGAAAATATACCTAGGGGCAAATAATGGCTTCAGAGACCGGTGATTTTGTGCATTCTCTGGTCCCTGCTCTTGCTGCGCAGCTATTGCCTGCCTTTGACAGATTGGAAGCGGCAATGCAGCAGTTGATGGCGCAGTTTCAAGTTTCAGACCTGTCTGACACGGAGAGGACACAGAGCAAAGTCATAAATGTTTCCTACACTTCTGCCGACATCCCCTCTAGCAAGCCTACAAGCCATTGTGTAGAAATTGAATCTGTACAGTCTGCATGTAATCTGAAGATCTTTAGAGTTGCTTGTGACACAGAACGGGAAGGTATGCCTACAGCACCTATTGAAATGCATGACATTTTCAGTAAACAACATGAGACTGCTATTTTCTCTATGGAATATTGCCTGCCAGTTCAACTTTACCTGTATCTGACAAATCTTTTCAGGGATTATAGCATCTATGACCCTCCCCCTTTTGCTGGTCCCGCTCCACCAGAGACACAACATTCCAGCATGCAGACTCTGAGAAGACAGCTTCAATTATGGGTGTTCTGTTCACTGTCAGCGTGTAATAAACTGCATGAGTGTGGGAGCACAAGCTGTTTTGATCTTCTGCGTAACTTGTATCCCCAGAGAGGAGTCGGCTAGTCAGTTTCACACTGTGATTTATGTTTGAGCCGGTCACCTTTTACAAGCTCATTTAACTTAAGCTATTTATATATAGACGGCACTGCATTATAACATTCTCCTCCTTATGTTATGCTAATTGACATTAGTATTCTCCTAAGCCCCAGAAAGTAGTAGATGTGTTTGAATGGGCATATCTTATTGACCAGCTTTCATATGCTCCACGACACTTCTGTACACATTATGTTTTGAACTATTGCACTGTTATAAGTTTTGTGACATCAGCAAAATCTGATTATCTAACATTATAGCACATATACAGTTCAATCTGAGTCAACACTATTATAAGAATCAGCCAATTAAGCAGCTTAGCAAAGGTTTCTTGTCTCACTGAAGTATTAGATATATTAAGTGCAAAGTCTAATGTCTCTGACTGGTGTGGTCCACGTATTAACCTTTTAACCCCTTAATGACAGAGGACTTACCAGGTACGTCATGGAAAAACATTCCCTTAATGACAATTGACGTACCTGGTACGTCCTCTGTTGTTAGAAGCGCTGGAAGCGATCATGATCGCTTCCAGCTGCTTACAAGGGATTGTAGTGATGCCTCAATATTGAGGCATCACTGCAATCCCTTATTTCTTTCATGTAATTAACAAGAGTCCATGAGCTAGTGACGTATGGGATATACATTCCTACCAGGAGGGGCAAAGTTTCCCAAACCTTAAAATGCCTATAAATACACCCCTCACCACACCCACAAATCAGTTTTACAAACTTTGCCTCCAAGGGAGGTGGTGAAGTAAGTTTGTGCTAGATTCTACGTTGATATGCGCTCCGCAGCAAGTTGGAGCCCGGTTTTCCTCTCAGCGTGCAGTGAATGTCAGAGGGATGTGAAGAGAGTATTGCCTATTGAATGCAGTGATCTCCTTCTACGGGGTCTATTTCATAAGGTTCTCTGTTATCGGTCGTAGAGATTCATCTCTTACCTCCCTTTTCAGATCGACGATATACTCTTATATTTACCATTTCCTCTACTGATTCTCGTTTCAGTACTGGTTTGGCTTTCTACAAACATGTAGATGAGTGTCCTGGGGTAAGTAAGTCTTATTTTCTGTGACACTCTAAGCTATGGTTGGGCACTTTATTTATAAAGTTCTAAATATATGTATTCAAACATTTATTTGCCTTGACTCAGAATGTTCAACTTTCCTTATTTCCAGACAGTCAGTTTCATATTTGGGATTATGCATTGAATTATCATATTTTTTCTTACCTCAAAAATTTGACTTTTTTCCCTGTGGGCTGTTAGGCTCGCGGGGGCTGAAAATGCTTCATTTTATTGCGTCATTCTTGGCGCGGACTTTTTTGGCGCAAAAATTCTTTTCCGTTTCCGGCGTCATACGTGTCGCCGGAAGTTGCGTCATTTTTTGACGTTATTTTGCGTCAAAGATGTCGGCGTTCCGGATGTGGCGTCATTTTTGGCGCCAAAAGCATTTAGGCGCCAAATAATGTGGGCGTCTTTTTTGGCGCTAAAAAATATGGGCGTCATTTTTGTCTCCACATTATTTAAGTCTCATTATTTATTGCTTCTGGTTGCTAGAAGCTTGTTCACTGGCATTTTTTTCCCATTCCTGAAACTGTCATTTAAGGAATTTGATCAATTTTGCTTTATATGTTGTTTTTTTCTTTTACATATTGCAAGATGTTCCACGTTGCAACTGAGTCAGAAGATACTACAGGAAAATCACTGCACAGTGCTGGAGCTACCAAGCTAAGTCTGCTATAAACTTTTGGTATCTGTTTCTCCAGCTGTTATTTGTATTGCATGTCATGTCAAACTTATTAATGCAGATAAAATTTCCTTTAGTACTGTTACATTACCTGTTGCTGTCCGTCAACATCTAATTTTCAGAGTGTTCCTGATAACATAAGAGATTTTATTTTTTAAATCCATTAAGAAGGCTATGTCTGTTATTTCTCCTTCTAGTATACATAAAAGTCTTTTAAAACTTCTCTTTTTTTCAGATGAATTTTTAAATGAACATCATCATTCTGATACTGATAATGGTTCTTCTGGTTCAGAGGTTTCTGTCTCAGAGGTTGATGCTGATAAATCTTTGTATTTGTTCAAGATGGAATTTATTCGTTCTTTACTTAAAGAAGTGTTATTTGCATTAGAAATAGAGGATTCTGGTCCTCTTGATACTAAATGTAAACGTTTAAATAAGGTTTTTAAATCTCCTGTAGTTATTCCAGAAGTATTTTATCTCCCTGATGCTATTTCTGAAGTAATTTCCAGGGAATGGAATAATTTGGGTAATTTATTTACTCCTTCTAGACGTTTAAGCAAATTATATCCTGTGCCATCTGACAGATTAGAGTTTTTTGGGACAAAAATCCCTAAGGTTATGGGGCTGTCTCTACTCCTGCTAATGTACTACTATTCCTACGGCAGATAGTACTTCATTTAAGGATCCTTTAGATAGGAAAATTGAATCCTTTCTAAGAAAAGCTTACTTATGTTCAGGTAATCTTCTTAGACCTGCTATATTTTTAGCGGATGTTGCTGCAGCTTCAACTTTTTGGTTAGAAGCTTTAGCGCAACAAGTAACAGATCATAATTTTATAGCATTATTATTATTCTATAACATGCTAATAATTTTATTGGTGATACCATCTTTTGATATCATTAGAGTTGATGTCAGGTATATGTCTCTAGCTATTTTAGCTAGAAAAGCTTTATGGATTAAACTTGGAATGCTGACATGTCTTCTAAGTCAACTTTGCTTTCCCTTTCTTTCCAGGGTAAATAATCATTTCGTTCCTTTCCTCACAACAAGGAACAAAAGCCTGATCCTTCATCCTCAGGAGCGGTATCAGTTTGGAAACTATTTCCAGTTTGGAATATATCCAAGCCTTATAGAAACCTATAGCCAGCTCCTAAGTACCTATGAAGGTGCGGCCCTTATTCCAGCTCAGCTGGTATGGGGCAGATTACGTTTTCTTCAAAGAAATTTGGATCAATTCCGTTCTTAATCTCTGGTTTCAGAAACATTGTTTCAGAAAGGTACAGAATTGGCTTCAAGTTAAGGCCTCCGGCTAAGAGATTCTTTTCTTTCCCGTGTCCCAGTCGACACAGCAAGGCTCAGCATTTCTGAAATGTGTTTCAGATCTAGAGTTGGCTGGAGTATTTATGCCAGTTCCAGTTCTGGAACAGGGGCTGGGGTTTTATTTTATCTCTTCATTGTACCAAAGAAGGTCAATTCCTTCAGACCAGTTCTGGATCTATCATTATTGAATCGTTATGTTAGGATACCAACATTCAAGATGGTTACTATAGGACTATCCTGCCTTTTGTTTAGCAAGGGCATTATATGTCTACAATAGATTTACAGGATGTGTATCTGCATATTCCGATTCATCCAGATCACTTTTAGTGTCTGAGATTCTCTTTTTAGACAAGCATTACCAGTTTTGTGGCTCTACTGTTTGGCCTAGCCTCAGTTCCAAGAATTTTTTTTCAAAGGTTCTCGGTGCCCTTCTTTCTGTAATCAGAGAATAGGGTTTTGGTATTTCCTTATTTGGACGATATCTTGGTACTTGCTCAGTCTTCTCATTTTCGAAGAATCTCATACGAATCGACTTGTGTTGTTTCTTCAAGTTCATGGTTGGAGGATCAATTTACCAATCAGTTCATTGATTCCTCAGACAAGGGTAACCTTTTTAGGTTTCTAGATAAATTCAGTGTCTATGACTCTGTCCTTGTCAGACAAGAGAAGTTTAACATTGATATCAGCTTGTCAAAACCTTCAGTCACAATCATTCCCTTTGGTAGCCTTATGCATGGAAATGTTGGGTCTTAGGACTGCCGCATCAGATGCGATCTCCTTTGCTCGTTTTCACATGCGACCTCTTCAGCTCTGTATGCTGAACAAATGGTGCAGGGATTACTCAAAGATATCTCAATTAATATCTTTAAACCGATTTTACGACACTCTCTGACATGGTGGACAGATCACCATCGTTCAGTTCAGGGGGCTTCTTTGTTCTTCCGACCTGGACTATAATCTCAACAGATACAAGTCTTACAGGTTGGGGAGCTGTGTGGGGGTATCTGACCGCACAAGGGGTTTGGGAATCTCAGGAGGTGAGATTTCCGATCAATTTGGAACTCCGTGCAATTTTCAGAGCTCTTCAGTCTTGGCCTCTTCTGAAGAGAGAGTTGTTCATTGTTTTCAGATAAGACAATGTCACAACTGTGGCATACATCAATCATCAAGGAGGGACTCACAGTCCTCTGGCTATGAAAGAAGTATCTCGAATTTTGGTTTGGGCGGAATCCAGCTCCTGTCTAATCTCTGCGGTTTATATCCCAGGTATGGACAATTGGAAAGCGGATTATCTCAGTCGCCAAACGTTGCATCCGGGCGAATGGTCTCTTCACCCAGAGGTATTTCTTCAGATTGTTCAAATGTGGGAACTTCCAGAAATAGATCTGATGGCTTCTCATCTAAACAAGAAACTTCCCAGGTATCTGTCCAGATCCCGGGATCCTCAGGCGGAGGCAGTGGATGCATTTTCACTTCCTTGGAAGTATCATCCTGCCTATATCTTTCCGCCTCTAGTTCTTCTTCCAAGAGTAATCTCCAAGATTCTGAAGGAATGCTCATTTGTTCTGCTGGTAGCTCCGGCATGGCCTCACAGGTTTTGGTATGCGGATCTTGTCCGGATGGCCTCTTGCCAACCGTGGACTCTTCCGTTAAGACCAGACCTTTTGTCTCAAGGTCCTTTTTTCCATCAGGATCTGAAATCCTTAAATTTAAAGGTATGGAGATTGAACGCTTGATTCTTGGTCAAAGAGGTTTCTCTGACTCTGTGATTTATACTATGTTACAGGCTCGTAAATCTGTATCCAGAGAGATATATTATAGAGTCTGGAAGACTTATATTTCTTGGTGTCTTTCTCATCTTTTTTCTTGGCATTCTTTTAGAATACCGAGAATATTACAATTTCTTCAGGATGGTTTAGATAAGGGTTTGTCCGCAAGTTCCTTGAAAGGTCAAATCTCTGCTCTTTCTGTTCTTTTTCACAGAAAGATTGCTATTCTTCCTGATATTCATTGTTTTGTACAAGCTTTGGTTCGTATAAAGCCTGTCATTAAGTCAATTTCTCCTCCTTGGAGTTTGAATTTGGTTCTGGGGGCTCTTCAAGCTCCTCCATTTGAACCTATGCATTCATTGGATATTAAATTACTTTCTTGGAAAGTTTTGTTTCTTTTGGCCATCTCTTCTGCCAGAAGAGTTTCTGAATTATCTGCTCTTTCTTGTGAGTCTCCTTTTCTGATTCTTCATCAGGATAAGGCGGTGTTGCGAACTTCTTTTGAATTTTTACCTAAAGTTGTGAATTCCAACAACATTAGTAGAGAAATTGTGGTTCCTTCATTATGTCCTAATCCTAAGAATTCTAAGGAGAAATCGTTGCATTCTTTGGATGTTGTTAGAGCTTTGAAATATTATGTTGAAGCTACAAAATCTTTCTGTAAGACTTCTAGTCTATTTGTTATCTTTTCCGGTTCTAGGAAAGGCCAGAAAGCTTCTGCCATTTCTTTGGCATCTTGGTTGAAATCTTTAATTCATCTTGCCTATGTTGAGTCGGGTAAAATTCCGCCTCAGAGAATTACAGCTCATTCTACTAGGTCAGTATCTACTTCCTGGGCGTTTAGGAATGAAGCTTCGGTTGACCAGATCTGCAAAGCAGCAACTTGGTCCTCTTTGCATACTTTTACTAAATTCTACCATTTTGATGTATTTTCTTCTTCTGAAGCAGTTTTTGGTAGAAAAGTTCTTCAGGCAGCGGTTTCAGTTTGAATCTTCTGCTTATGTTTTTTGTTAAACTTTATTTTGGGTGTGGATTATTTTCAGCAGGAATTGGCTGTCTTTATTTTATCCCTCCCTCTCTAGTGACTCTTGTGTGGAAAGATCCACATCTTGGGTAGTCATTATCCCATACGTCACTAGCTCATGGACTCTTGTTAATTACATGAAAGAAAACATAATTTATGTAAGAACTTACCTGATAAATTCATTTCTTTCATATTAACAAGAGTCCATGAGGCCCACCCTTTTTTGTGGTGGTTATGATTTTTTTGTATAAAGCACAATTATTCCAATTCCTTATTTTATATGCTTCGCACTTTTTTTCTTATCACCCCACTTCTTGGCTATTCGTTAAACTGATTTGTGGGTGTGGTGAGGGGTGTATTTATAGGCATTTTAAGGTTTGGGAAACTTTGCCCCTCCTGGTAGGAATGTATATCCCATACGTCACTAGCTCATGGACTCTTGTTAATATGAAAGAAATGAATTTATCAGGTAAGTTCTTACATAAATTATGTTTTTACCCACCAATGCAGAAAGGGCCACTCTGTGGCCCTCCCTGCATCGGACTATAGTGATCTCACATTCGTTGGTGGGTGGGAGCAGCTTCTGGGAGGACCGTTAAGTATATGCTCCCGATCGGTATCAGTCTTGAGTAGTTCCTGCAATATCGGCGGTTGCGGCGGGGGGGGAGCTGGGGCTATGACCGGAAGAAATAGAAAAAAAATATATAATTAATGCAGATTCCTGGGGATCTTCTTTGAATAGTAAGGGATCTGGGAGGGGGGGGGGGATGTAGATTATTAAGGGGGGCCCAGCTACACTACAGAAAACATATTTTTCATCTAAAAAGTAAAAAAAAAACTATTTTTGGGGGCAAATTGGGTACTGGCAGACAGCTGCCAGTACCCAAGATGGCGGCAAATAGGTAGAGGGGGAGGGTTAGAAAGATGTATGGGGGGATCAGGGAGGTTGTGGGGTAAGGGGGGATGCAGACTGCAGACAGTATGAAAAAATAAATAAAAAAAAATAAAAAATGATTTTTATTTCAGTACTGGCAGACTTTCTGCCAGTACTTAAGATGGCGGTGACAATTGTGAGGTGGGGGAGGGAAGAGAGCTGTTTGAGGGAGGTCAGGGGGGGATCAGGGGGTGGGATGTGTCAGGTGGGAGGCTGATCTCTTCACTAAAGCTAAAAATTAACCCTACAAGCTACCTAATTAACCCCTTAACTGCTGGGCATATTACAAGTGTGGTGCGCAGCAGCATTTAACGGCCTTATTATTACCAAAAAGCAACGCCAAAGCCATATATGTCTGCTATTTCTGAACAAAGGGGATCCCAGAGAAACATTTACAACCATTTTTGCCATAATTACACAAGCTGTTTGTAAATAATTTCAGTGAGAAACCTAAAATTGTGAAAAATTTAACAGTTTTTTATTTGATTGTATTTGGCGGTGAAATGGTGGCATGAAATATACCAAAATGGGCCTAGATCAATACTTTGGGATGTCTACTAAAAAAATATATATATACATGTCAAGGGATATTCAGGGATTCCTGAAAGATATCAGTGTCCCAATGTAACTAGCGCTAATTTAAAAAAAAAGTGGTTTGGAAATAGCAAAGTGCTACTTGTATTTATGGCCCTATAACTTGCAAAAAAAAAAAGAACATGTAAACATTGGGTATTTCTAAACTCAGGACAAAATTTAGAAACTATTTAGCATGGGTGTTTTTTGGTGGTTGTAGATGTGTAACAGATTTTGGGGGTCAAAGTTAGAAAAAGTGTGTTTTTTCCATTTTTTCCTCATATTTTGTATTTTTTTTTTTACAGTAAATTATAAGATATGATGGAAATAATGGTATATTTAGAAAGTCCATTTAATGGCGAGAAAAACGGTATATAATATGTGTGGGTACAGTAAATGAGTAAGAGGAAAATTACAGCTAAACACAAACACTGCAGAAATTTAAAAATAGCCATTGTCATTAAGGGTAAGAAAATTGAAAAATGGTCCGGTCATTAAGGGGTTAAAGTTTTATATCATTATATTTACCAATAGTATATAGACATGTACTTGACCCTATGGGGAGCTGCATGCTATTCTGCATAATATTGATTATATTTATAGTGATTGGAGCCAGAATATCTAACTGGACATTCAGCCACGTGCTGCTTTACTCTGTTTTGTGTTATTTTTATAGTATAGTTAGTTTTTTATTTGTGTTTTATTTTAAGCAAATGTTAAGTATTATAATTCCTGCAACTTGTAAACAATGTGGGGATTTTACTGCCATCCTCTTGAGGGGGTAAATGCATCACGCAGAAAGTCAATCTGCGGTTCACCTTCTCCACTAGCGTTTAGGGCACTGCGCAAACTCCAGCCATATAGTACCCAGTCTTTTATTATACCGCTGCATAATCTATTGTTTACTACTTAATCTGGTGCCATACTAGAGCACAACTTTGTTATCACGGGAGGTAGGATAATCTTGTTTTAAAGGCTCCCTGGTTAACAGTAATAGGTCAGAACTCATTTATAACATCCATGTTAATTACATATCATCAGGGCTAGTCACCCCCCTTTTGTTCATTTCACTTTCATATTGATAGTAAATAAAAAACATTAATATCAAACTCCTGGTTGACACAACCTTTTTATATCCTGTGCCCACTCCTGTGTGTTTGGCCACACTCTCCCCTTCTATTGCGCTCTTATACCTACCTAGTACGTTATGTCCGTCACTTTAAACATTGACAGATCCAGCAAATGTAATAGACCCAACATACTCTTTCCAATATCACAGTGCATGTTTGAACATGCAAAAAAATAACAGCAAAGGAAAAAAAACAAAAAAAAACAAAAAAAAAAAACAGTGTAATGTTTATCCTGCCCCACACATTTATTTATCTTTATCTTTATTTATCTTAGTTTATTTTAGGTTATGTAGGTGCTTAGTGTTGTTTGTTTTGGTTAGTTTAGTAATAGTTATAACTATAAAACCCCAATAGTGAGTACACAAGTTGTGTTCAATATTTGTTATTTTCGATTATAACATTGCTCTGAGAGGTATAAACGTATTGGTATTATCAAATGTTCCAAATATCCTTACTGATGTATCTTCCTGCTTTCTAAATGCACTTTACCACCCTGTGAGGTGGAACAAAACCTATATTGTGTAACTGTACTCACTGTTGGAAATAAATAAAATTATTAAAAAAAAAAAAGTAATAAAGGGACTCAATATAAACTCAATGTAATTTTCAATAAAAAAATCTTTGCAATATACTTCATTGATTAAATTTCCTGTTTTTCTGTATAATTTAATTTCACCACTGCCTTTTGATAGACTGGAGTGCAAAATGATTTCTCCAACATTGGTGTGTCCGGTCCACGGCGTCATCCTTACTTGTTGGAATATTCTCTTCCCCAACAGGAAATGGCAAAGAGAGCACAGCAAAAGCTGCCCATATAGCCCCCCTCTGGCTCCGCCCCCCAGTCATTCTCTTTGCCGCTCTGAACAAGTAGCATCTCCACGGAGATGGTGAAGAGTATGTGGTGTTAGTTGTAGTTTTTTATTCTTCTATCAAGAGTTTGTTATTTTAAAATAGTGCCGGTTTGTACTGTTTACTCTAAAACAGGAAAGGGTGAAGAGTTCTGTTTAAAAGAGGAGTATGATTTTAGCAGCATTAACTAAAATCAATTGCTGTTCCCAGGCAGGACTGTTGAGCCCAGAGAACTTCAGTTGGGGGGAACAGTTTGCAGACTTTTCTGCTCAAGGTATGACTAGTCCATTTTCTAACAAGACTTAGTAATGCTAGAAGACTGTCATTTTCCCTCTTTGGGATCGGTAAGCCATTTTCTTAGACTCGTAACAGAATGAAGGCTTATTAATGGGCTATATACTGGTTGACACTATTGAGGGCTAAATCGATTGATTTATTCGATATTTATATGTTGTTTTAAGTGTTGAAAATACTTTGGTAAAGTTTTTAAGCGCCAGGCAGTCGTTTAGACACCTATTCCAGTCAGGAAGGGCCTTTCACTCTCGTAGGCAGAGCCTCATTTTCTCCAACATTGGTGTGTCCGGTCCACGGCGTCATCCTTACTTGTGGGATATTCTCTTCCCCAACAGGAAATGGCAAAGAGTCCCTGCAAAGCTGGCCATATAGTCCCTCCTAGGCTCCGCCCACCCCAGTCATTCTCTTTGCCGTTGCACAGGCAACATCTCCACGGAGATGGTTAAGAGGTTTTTTTGATGTTTAAATGTAGTTTTTATTCTTCTATCAAGTGTTTGTTATTTTAAAATAGTGCTGGTATGTACTATTTACTCTGAAACAGAAAAGGATGAAGATTTCTGTTTGTGAGAGGAAGAAGATTTTAGCAGACAGTAACTAAAATCGATTGCTGTTTCCACATAGGACTGTTGAGATGAAGTAACTTCAGTTGGGGGAAGCAGTTAGCAGACTTTTCTGCTTAAGGTATGACTAGCCATATTTCTAACAAGACGATGTAATGCTGGAAGGCTGTCATTTCCCCTCATGGGGACCGGTAAGCCATTTTCTTAGTCAAACAAACAGAATAAAGGGCTTATTATGGGCTAAAAAACTGGTAGACATTTTTATGGGCTAAATCGATTGCTTTATTTGGGCATTTTATTCATATTTATGCTGACAATTTGCATTTATAAACTTGGGGAACGTTTATTAAACGGCAGGCACTGTGTTAGACACCTTTTCCAGTCAGGGGGCCTTCCTAGTTGTAGACTGAGCCTCATTTTCGCGCCATTACTGCGCAGTTGTTTTTTGAGAGCAGGGCATGCAGATGCATGTGTGAGGATCTAAAAATTGCTGGAAAAGCTTCTAGAAGGCGTCAATTGGTATCGTATTCCCCTCTGGGCTTGGTTGGGTCTCAGCAAAGACTATAGCTGGGACTGTATAGGGGTTAAATTTATAAACGGCTCTGGTTCTGTTATTTTAAGGGTTAAAGCTCTGAAATTTGGTGTGCAATACTATTAATGCTTTAAGACACGGTGGTGATAATTTTTGAACAATTCCTTCATACTTTTTCACATATTCAGTAATAAAGTGTTTTCTGTTTAAAATTTAAAGAGACAGTAACGGTTTTGTTTTAAAACGTTTTTTGTGCTTTGTTGACAAGTTTAAGCCTGTTTAACATGTCTGTACCTTCAGATAAGCTATGTTCTATATGTATGAAAGCCAATGTGTCTCCCCATTTAAATTTATGTGATAATTGTGCCATAGCGTCCAAACAAAGTAAGGACAGTACTGCCACAGATAATGAAATTGCCCAAGATGATTCCTCAGATGAGAGGAGTAAACATGATACTACATCATCTCCTACTGTGTCTACACCAGTTTTGCCCACGCAGGAGGCCCCTAGTACATCTAGTGCGCCAATGCTTATTACCATGCAACAATTAACGGCTGTAATGGATAACTCCATAGCAAATATTTTATCCAAAATGCCTACTTATCAGAGAAAGCGCGATTGCTCTGTTTTAAACACTGAAGAGCAGGAGGGCGCTGGTGATAATTGTTCTGTCATACCCTCACACCAATCTGAAGGGGCCATGAGGAAGGTTTTGTCAGATGGAGAAATTTCAGATTCAGGAAAAATTTCTCAACAAGCTGAACCTGATGTTGTGACATTTAAATTTAAATTAGAACATCTCTGCGCACTGCTTAAGGAGGTGTTATCTACTCTGGATGATTGTGACAACTTGGTCATTCCAGAGAAATTATGCAAGATGGACAAGTTCCTAGAGGTTCCGGTGCACCCCGACGCTTTTCCTATACCCAAGCGGGTGGCGGACATAGTAAATAAGGAGTGGGAAAAGCCCGGCATACCTTTTGTTTCCCCCCCCCCCCCCCTATATTTAAGAAATTATTTCCTATGGTCGACCCCAGAAAGGACTTATGGCAGACAGTCCCTAAGGTCGAGGGGGCAGTTTCTACTCTAAACAAACGCACTACTATTCCTATCGAAGATAGTTGTGCTTTCAAAGATCCTATGGATAAAAAATTGGAAGGTTTGCTTAAAAAGAGTTTTGTACAGCAAGGTTACCTTCTACAACCAATTTCATGCATTGTTCCTGTCACTACAGCAGCGTGGTTCTGGTTCGAGGAACTAGAAAAGTCGCTCATTAGAGAGACTCCATATGAGGAGGTTATGGACAGAGTTCACGCACTTAAATTGTTTAACTCTTTTATTTTAGATGCTGCTTTGCAATTAGCTAGATTAGCGGCGAAAAATTCAGGGTTTGCTATCATGGCGCGCAGAGCTCTTTGGCTAAAGTCTTGGTCAGCGGATGTGTCATCCAAGACAAAATTGCTTAACATCCCTTTCAAAGGTAAAACTCTATTTGGACCAGAATTGAAAGAGATTATTTCTGACATCACTGGGGGAAAGGGCCACGCCCTCCCACAAGATAGGTCTTTCAAGGCTAAAAATAAGTCTAATTTTCGTTCCTTTCGCAATTTCAGGAACGGACCGGCCTCTAATTCTGCATCCTCTAAGCAAGAGGGTAATGCCTCACAACCCAAACCAGCCTGGAAACCGATGCAAGGCTGGAACAAGGGTAAGCAGGCCAAGAAGCCTGCCACTGCTAACAAAACAGCATGAAGGAGTAGCCCCCGATCCGGGACCGGATCTAGTGGGGGGCAGACTCTCTCTCTTTGCTCAGGCTTGGGCAAGAGATGTTCAGGATCCCTGGGCGCTAGAAATAGTTTCTCAAGGTTATCTCCTGGAATTCAAGGAACTACCCCCAAGGGGAAGGTTCCACATGTCTCACTTAGCCTCAAACCAAATAAAGAGACAGGCATTCTTACATTGTGTAGAAGACCTGTTAAAGATGGGAGTGATACACCCAGTTCCAATAAAGGAACAAGGAATGGGATTTTATTCCAATCTGTTCGTAGTTCCCAAAAAAGAGGGAACTTTCAGACCAATTTTGGATTTGAAGATCCTAAACAAATTTCTCAGGGTACCATCGTTCAAGATGGAAACCATTCGAACGATTCTACCCACTATCCAGGAAAGTCAATTTATGACTACCGTGGATCTAAAGGATGCGTACCTACATATTCCTATCCACAAAGAACATCATCAGTTCCTAAGGTTCGCTTTTCTGGACAAGCATTACCAGTTTGTGGCCCTCCCATTCGGGTTAGCCACTGCTCCAAGGATTTTCACAAAGGTGCTAGGGTCCCTTCTAGCGGTTCTAAGACCGAGGGGCATTGCAGTAGTACCTTACTTGGACGACATTCTAATACAAGCGTCGTCCCTGTCAAAAGCAAAGGCTCATACAGACATCGTTCTAGCCTTTCTCAGATCACACGGATGGAAGGTGAACATAGAAAAAAAGTTCTCTGTCTCCGTCGACAAGAGTTCCCTTCTTGGGAACAATAATAGATTTCTTAGAAATGAGGATTTTTCTGACAGAGGTCAGAAAATCAAAACTTCTAAGCTCTTGTCAAGTGCTTCATTCTGTTCCTCGTCCTTCCATAGCGCAGTGCATGGAAGTAGTAGGGTTGATGGTTGCAGCAATGGACATAGTTCCTTTTGCACGAATTCATCTAAGACCATTACAACTGTGCATGCTCAAACAGTGGAATGGGGACTATACAGACTTGTCTCCAATGATTCAAGTAGATAAGAAAACCAGAGATTCACTCCGTTGGTGGCTGACCCTGGACCATCTGTCCCAGGGAATGAGCTTCCGCAGACCAGAGTGGGTCATTGTCACGACTGACGCCAGTCTAGTGGGCTGGGGCGCGGTCTGGGAATCCCTGAAAACTCAGGGTCTATGGTCTCGGGAAGAGTCTCTTCTCCCGATAAACATTCTGGAACTGAGAGCGATATTCAATGCTCTCAGGGCTTGGCCTCAGCTAGCAAAGGCCAGATTCATAAGGTTCCAATCAGACAACATGACGACCGTTGCGTATATCAATCATCAGGGGGGAACAAGGAGTTCCCTGGCGATGAAAGAAGTGACCAAAATAATTCAATGGGCGGAGGATCACTCCTGCCACCTGTCTGCGATCCACATCCCAGGTGTGGAAAACTGGGAGGCGGATTTTCTGAGTCGTCAGACATTCCATCCGGGGGAGTGGGAACTCCATCCGGAGATCTTTGCCCAAATAACTCAATTATGGGGCATTCCAGACATGGATCTGATGGCGTCTCGTCAGAACTTCAAGGTTCCTTGCTACGGGTCCAGATCCAGGGATCCCAAGGCGACTCTAGTAGATGCACTAGTAGCACCTTGGACCTTCAACCTAGCTTATGTATTTCCACTGTTTCCTCTCATTCCCAGGCTGGTAGCCAGGATCAATCAGGAGAGGGCCTCGGTGATCTTGATAGCTCCTGCGTGGCCACGCAGGACTTGGTATGCAGACCTGGTGAATATGTCATCGGCTCCACCATGGAAGCTACCTTTGAGACAGGACCTTCTTGTTCAGGGTCCATTCGAACATCCAAATCTGGTCTCCCTCCAGCTGACGGCTTGGAGATTGAACGCTTGATTCTATCGAAGCGTGGGTTTTCAGATTCTGTGATAGATACTCTGGTTCAGGCCAGAAAACCGGTAACTAGAAAGATTTACCATAAAATATGGAAAAGATATATCTGTTGGTGTGAATCCAAAGGATTCCCATGGAATAACATAAAAATTCCTAAGATTCTCTCCTTTCTACAAGAAGGTTTGGAGAAAGGATTATCTGCAAGTTCTCTAAAGGGACAGATCTCTGCTTTAGCTGTCTTACTACACAAAAGACTGGCAGCTGTGCCAGATGTTCAAGCATTTGTTCAGGCTCTGGTTAGGATCAAGCCTGTTTACAGACCTTTGACTCCTCCCTGGAGTCTAAATCTAGTTCTTTTAGTTCTTCAAGGGGTTCCGTTTGAACCTTTACATTCCATAGATATTAAGTTACTATCTTGGAAAGTTTTGTTTTTGGTTGCAATTTCTTCTGCTAGAAGAGTTTCCGAGTTATCTGCTTTGCAGTGTTCTCCGCCCTATCTGGTGTTCCATGCAGATAAGGTGGTTTTGCGTACTAAGTCTGGTTTTCTTCCTAAGGTTGTTTCTAACAAAAATATTAACCAGGAGATAGTTGTACCTTCTTTGTGTCCGAATCCAGTTTCAAAGAAGGAACGTTTGTTACACAATTTGGACGTAGTCCGTGCTCTAAAATTCTATTTAGAGGCTACAAAAGATTTCAGACAAACATCTTCCTTGTTTGTTGTTTATTCTGGTAAAAGGAGAGGTCAAAAAGCGACTTCTACCTCTCTTTCCTTTTGGCTTAAAAGCATCATCCGATTGGCTTATGAGACTGCCGGACGGCAGCCTCCTGAAAGAATCACAGCTCACTCCACTAGGGCTGTGGCTTCCACATGGGCCTTCAAGAACGAGGCTTCTATTGACCAGATATGTAAGGCAGCGACTTGGTCTTCACTGCACACTTTTGCCAAATTTTACAAATTTGATACTTTTGCTTCTTCGGAGGCTATTTTTGGGAGAAAGGTTTTGCAAGCTGTGGTGCCTTCCGTTTAGGTAACCTGATTTGCTCCCTCCCTTCATCCGTGTCTTAAAGCTTTGGTATTGGTTCCCACAAGTAAGGATGACGCCGTGGACCGGACACACCAATGTTGGAGAAAACAGAATTTATGCTTACCTGATAAATTACTTTCTCCAACGGTGTGTCCGGTCCACGGCCCGCCCTGGTTTTTTAATCAGGTCTGATTAATTATTTTCTCTAACTACAGTCACCACGGTACCATATGGTTTCTCCTAGGAGGTCCTAGGAGGGACTATATGGCCAGCTTTGCTGGGACTCTTTGCCATTTCCTGTTGGGGAAGAGAATATCCCACAAGTAAGGATGACGCTGTGGACCGGACACACCGTTGGAGAAAGTAATTTATCAGGTAAGCATAAATTCTGTTTTCGCGCCTTAATTGCGCAGTTTCTTCTGGATGCAGTGCATGCAGCTTCATGTGAGAGGGTCCGGTGGCCATTAAAAACGTTTCTGGAAGGCTTATTTCTGTGGCGAATAACCCCCAAGGACAGGTGAAGCCGCAGCAAACGCTGTGGCTGGGACTGTAGTGGGTTTAAAATTGTTAATTTAATAAAATAGCTCCGGTTTGCTCATTTAAGGGGTTACAAACTTGAAAATTGGTGTGCAATACTTTCAAAGCATTAAGACACTAGGGTGCTAATTTGGTAAGGATCGGATATTTCCTTCATAGTTTTTCACACATTCAGAAATAAAGTGTGCTCTGTTTAACATTTAAAGAGACAGTAACGGTTTTGTTTAAAAACGGTTTTATTGCATTAATAACCTGTATAAGCCTGTCTAACATGTCTGTACCTTCAGATAGAACATGTTCTGTATGTATGGAGGCCAAGGTGGTCCCCCCTTTAAATGTATGTGAGAATTGTGCCATGGCGTCCAAACAAAGTAAGGACAGTACTGTCACATTTAATAAGGTTGCCCAAGATGATTCCTCAAATGAAGGTAGTGGGGGTAGTTCACCATCCTCTCCTTCTGTGTCAATACCAGTTATGCCCGCGCAGGCGACACCTAGTACATCTAGCGTGCCAATGCTTGTTACTATGCAACAATTAACGGCAGTAATGGATAATTCTATAGCTAATATTTTATCAAAAATGCCAGCATTTCAAAGAAAGCGTGATTGCTCAGTTTTAAATACAGTGGAAGAGCAAGAGTGCGCTGACGATAATTTATCTGTCATACCCTCACACCAGTCAGAATTGGCAGTGAGGGAGGGTTTGTCGGAGGGAGAAATTTCTGATTCAGGAAAAGTTTCTAAACAGTCAGAACCTGATGTTGTGACGTTTAAATTTAAGTTAGCATCTCCGTGCCCTACTTAAGGAGGTACTAACTACTCTGGATGATTGTGACTCTTTGGTCATTCCAGAAAAATTGTGCAAAATGGACAAATTCCTAGAGGTCCCTGTGCACCCTGATGCCTTTCCGATACCTAAAAGGGTGGCGGACATAGTGACTAAGGAATGGGAGAAACCAGGCATACCTTTTGTCCCACCTCCTATATTTAAGAAAATGTTCCCCATTGTCGACCCAAGGAAGGACGCATGGCAAACAGTCCCTAAGGTTGAGGGGGCAGTTTCTACGCTAGCCAAACGCACGACTATTCCCATTGAGGACAATTGTGCTTTCAAAGATCCTATGGATAAAAAATTGGAGGGTTTGCTTAAAAAGATTTTTGTTCAGCAAGGTTTCCTCCTCCAACCAATTTCGTGCATTATTCCTGTCACTACGGCGGCGTGTTTTTGGTTCGAAGAACTAGAAAAGTCGCTCAATAAGGAGACTCCATATGAGGAAGTCATGGACAGAATTCACGCACTTAAGTTAGCTAATTCCTTTATTTTAGATGCCGCTTTGCAATTGGCGAGGTTAGCGGCGAAAAATTCAGGTTTTGCAATTGTGGCGTGCAGAGCGCTCTGGCTAAAGTCTTGGTCGGCGGATGTGTCTTCCAAGACAAAATTGCTTAATATTCCTTTCAAAGGTAAGACCCTTTTTGGGCCAGAATTGAAGGAGATTATTTCAGACATCACTGGGGGAAAGGGCTATGCACTCCCACAGGATAGGCCTTTTAAGCCTAAGAATAAATCCAATTATCGTTCCTTTCGTAACTTCAGGAACGGACCGTCTCCTAACTCTGCAGCCTCTTGACAAGAGGGTAACGCTTCCCAGGCTAAGCCAGCTTGGAAACCAATGCAAGGCTGGAACAAGGGTAAACAGGCTAAGAAGCCTGCTGCTGCTACCAAGACAGCATGAAGGGGTAGCCCCCGATCCGGGACCGGATCTAGTAGGGTGCAGACTTTCTCTCTTTGCTCAGGCTTGGGCAAGAGATGTTCTGGATCCCTGGGCACTAGAAATAGTCTCTCAGGGTTACCTTCTAGAATTCAAGGAACTTCCTCCAAGGGGAAGGTTCCACATGTCTCGCTTATCTTCAGACCAGATAAAGAGACAGGCATTCTTACATTGCGTAGGAGATATATTAAAGATGGGAGTGATGCACGCAGTTCCAACAGTGGAACAAGGTCAGGGGTTTTACTCAAACCTGTTTGTAGTTCCCAAAAAAGAGGGAACCTTCAGACCAATTCTGGATTTAAAAATTTTAAACAAATTTCTCAAAGTTCCATCGTTCAAAATGGAAACCATTCGAACAATTTTACCTACAATCCAGGAGGGTCAATATATGACTACCGTGGATTTAAAGGATGCGTACCTACATATTCCTATCCACAAAGATCATCATCAGTTCCTAAGTTTCGCCTTTCTGGACAAACATTACCAGTTCGTGGCTCTTCCGTTCGGTTTAGCCACTGCTCCCAGAATCTTCACAAAGGTGCTAGGGTCCCTTCTAGCGGTTCTAAGACCGAGGGGCATTGCAGTGGCACCTTACCTAGACGACATTCTAATCCAAGCGTCGTCCCTTTCCAGATCAAGGGCTCATACAGACATTGTATTAGCTTTTCTCAGGTCTCACGGATGGAAGGTGAACGTGGAAAAGAGTTCCTGTCCCCGTCTACAAGAGTTCCCTTTCTGGGAACAATAATAGATTCTGTAGAAATGAAGATTTTTCTGACAGAGGTCAGAAAATTAAAGCTTCTAAAGGCTTGTCAAGTTCTTCAATCTATTCCTCAGCCTTCCATAGCTCAGTGCATGGAAGTAATAGGTCTAATGGATGCAGCAATGGACGTGGTTCCTTTTGCTCGAATTCATCTTAGACCATTGCAACTGTGCATGCTCAGACAGTGGAATGGGGATTATGCAGACTTTTCTCCCCAGATTCAAGTAGACCAGTTAACCAGAGACTCACTCCGTTGGTGGTTGACTCAGGATCACCTGTCTCAGGGAATGAGTTTCCGCAGACCAGAGTGGGTCATTGTCACGACCGACGCCAGTCTATTAGGCTGGGGCGCGGTCTGGGACTCCCTGAAAGCTCAGGGTCTATGGTCTCGGGAAGAGTCTCTTCTCCCGATAAACATCCTGGAACTGAGAGCGATATTCAATGCGCTCCGGGCTTGACCTCAACTAGCGAAGGCCGGATTCATAAGATTTCAGTCGGACAACATGACGACTATAGCTTACATCAACCATCAGGGAGGAACAAAGAGTTCCTTGGCGATGAGAGAGGTATCCAAGATCATCAAATGGGCGGAGGATCACTCCTGTCATCTATCTGCAATTCACATCCCAGGAGTAGACAACTCGGAGGCGGATTATTTGAGTCGTCAAACTTTCCATCCGGGGGAGTGGGAACTCCACCCGGAGGTCTTTGCCCAGTTAACTCAATTATGGGGCATTCCAGACATGGATCTGATGGCGTCTCGTCAGAACATCAAGGTTCCTTGCTACGGGTCCAGATCCAGGGATCCCAAGGCGACTCTAGTGGATGCATTAGTGGCGCCTTGGTCGTTCAACCTAGCTTATGTGTTTCCACCGTTTCCTCTCCTTCCCAGGCTCGTAGCCAGGATCAAACAGGAGAAGGCCTCAGTGATTCTGATAGCTCCTGCGTGGCCACGCAGGACTTGGTATGCAGACCTGGTGAATATGTCATCGGCTCCACCATGGAAGCTACCTTTGAGACAGGATCTTCTAGTACAAGGTCCATTCGAACATCCAAATCTAGTTTCCCTCCAGCTGACGGCTTGGAAATTGAACGCTTGATTTTATCTAAGCGCGGGTTTTCGGATTCTGTAATAGATACTCTGGTACAAGCCAGAAAACCTGTAACTAGAAAAATTTACCATAAAATATGGAAAAGATATATCTGTTGGTGTGAATCCAAGGGATTCTCATGGAGTAAGATCAAAATTCCTAGGATCCTTTCCTTTCTCCAAGAAGGTTTGGATAAGGGATTATCAGCCAGTTCTCTAAAGGGACAGATTTCTGCTTTATCTGTCTTCTTACACAAACGACTGGCAGCTGTGCCTGATGTTCAAGCTTTTGTTCAGGCTTTGGTCAGGATCAAGCCTGTTTACAGGCCTTTGACTCCTCCCTGGAGTCTGAATTTAGTTCTTTCAGTTCTTCAAGGGGTTCCGTTTGAACCTCTACATTCCATAGATATCAAGATGTTATCTTGGAAAGTTCTGTTTTTGGTTGCTATTTCTTCTGCTAGAAGAGTTTCTGAGTTATCTGCTTTGCAGTGTAATCCGCCCTATCTGGTGTTCCATTCAGATAAGGTTGTTTTGCGTACTAAACCTGGTTTCCTTCCAAAGGATGTTTTTTTTTAATCAGGTTTGAAAAATTTCTTTCTCTATACACTACAGTCACCACGGCACCCTATAGTTTCTCCTTTTTCTCCTAACCGTCGGTCGAATGACTGGGGGGGCGGAGCCAGAGGGGGGGCTATATGGGCAGCTTTTGCTGTGCTCTCTTTGCCATTTCCTGTTGGGGAAGAGAATATTCCCACAAGTAAGGATGACGCCGTGGACCAGACACACCGTTGGAGAAAGAAATTTATCAGGTAAGCATAAATTCTGTTTTTTAGCACTGCAGCAAGCTTCATAGTGATTGATTAGTGCAAGGGTTCATTTTATATCTTTCTCTAACTCACTCCAACATATGTAAGATAAACAATATTCAAGGCCTTGAGTGTTATATCCTTGAACTGCAAAATAAATTGTGCTACCAAAATCATGTTTTTAAATGTTGTAAGATCTTTATTTTGTATGTACATTTTTTGCAATGCAGTGTGTTTAACCCTTTAACTGCTAAGTCATTTCCACCCCTGTGCTGAGCTATTTTGCAGTTTTTAAATGCTGCTTATATTTAGGCCCTACTGTAGGTCGCAAACAAGGTTATAAACCGTAGTCTGTTCCCCCCCCCCCCCTGATCTTTATAGAAATAATAAACAAAAAAAAATAAGCGCCTTTCGGTATAGTTATGTAACTTTGATCTGCAAATAGGGGTTCCAAAAGGTGATCACTGTTACCACAGTGGCTATTAAAACGTGTATAGGGGTTTTATTTTTAAGTGGGGCTTTAAAACTGGGGGTCTAGGCATGTTTTATGGCCTGTTTGAAGGGGTATTTATATGTTGTGCTAAAAAAGTGTGCAGTTTTGTTTATTTTAAAGTGCTTATACTTAAACCCCCAATACACACAGCATTTGAAAGACCATTAAATTACCATTGAAAGCTTTCTATGAATCTAGGTCATAGGTAAGCTGAGATTGAGTGGTTTGAACACCAACCCCTCTGTCCAACTCCCTTAAGCCCTCTTCTCATTTCCAGCACTTCCGAGTTTCCAAGGCTTGGTGACATCAGCGGCAATCAGGGATTCCACAACTCTATTAGTGGACTGTGAACCCACTAGAATAAAACCGAACATTTTCTTTTCTCAGCCCAGGAACGCTCATTTTTCACAACTAATATGCCATTTTCTTTCACAAGTTGGTGAGAGTTAACAAGCGATTACCTGTGGGAATTCAACCACCAGGAGGAGGCAAAGACTCTCGACATTATACAAGCTTTCAAACCATCTCACCTCTCTGATATCCCAGTCTAAAATTTACCTTTCCAAGAGTAGGTGAAAAATGTAGGTGCTCCAGATTATACATTGATAGGGGTTTTCAGACCTATGTGAGACCTGTTGTCCCCCTCAGACAGCTGACCATAGACGAAGGGTGGTATGGAGTACTGGGCAATGACACTATACTTCCCTATTGAATTTAGTCACAAGCCTGCCCCAGGTGTTGCAGAGAGCTGTTCCTTAGACTCCTCCTGTTGGGTATCATTGTGCTCCTCTCAAGAATCCTCTCCTGTTGCCTGAAGAGCACTGGATTGGCTTTCCTACAGTGAGTAGTCTTTTTCCATCTTAATATGAGGAGAGTCCACGGCTTCATTCCTTGTGGGAATACAGAACCTGGCCACCAGGAGGCGGCAAAGACACCCCAGCCAAAGGCTTAAATGCCTCCCCCACTCCCCTCATCCACCAGTCATTCTTTGCCTTTCGTCACAGGAGGTTAGCAGAGAAGTGTCGGAAGTTTCGGAGTAGTCTCTTATGGAGGGTAGTACTCTTCGGTATGGGACTGGAGTTTTAAGTAGTCGTGTCAGCCTCTCAGTGAGACCATTGACAAATTTTAGGGTCTGGAGACGCAGGGAGAGTCTTTCTGCGAAACCATCCAGACTCATATTAACAGCTCCTAAGCAATCAGAGCTGACGAGTTTTACTGCCTGCTTCTGTCTCTCAAGTCCATGTCAGGTGCAATGCTACAAGACTGTCAAACTTGAGAGGCTGTGTATCTGTTCCACGGCAGTTATTCCGGTAACATGGTTTCATTTTATCTCATATGATAATGTAAAGAATACAGGATCACTGTGTGACTCCTTTATCTGTATGAATCAAGGGTTAATATCTTCGGAAGGAGGTTATTGAACAGAGGGGATTTATACATAACTTGCTTTATTTTGTTTTATGCTGCGATATGTGTGAGATGAGGCTCAGGCAGGTGTGGAACATTTAGATTTTACTTTCGTTTTTGAGATAACTGCACGGACTGTTATTTGGTGGGTTTCTCTCTTGGAGCAGGGGCGGTCCTGCATGGCACTCCATGTGACCGGGTGTGGTTCATTGACTTCCTCTTTCCTGACCGTGCGGTTTACTGAAGAAGAAGCAGTTTTTCTGTGGGGCCTGGGTCATAGGAGGTGGTGAGTGTCCCGGGCCATTGGGGGTATAAAGGTGCCATTTATCTTGTTCTAGTGTCCATCTTAAAGGTGCAAGCTATAGAGGACTCTGATGCGTTAGAGGGTACTCCCACTTTTCCTAAAGCTAAACCTGTTTTTATTCTGAGGAGGCTACGGTATACCCGCCTGCTCACTTATGTTCCACATGCCTCGATAAGGTAGTTATATCTAAAAAGACTAAGATGTTTAGTACCACTGAGCCATCCACCTCTGAGGGATCTCCGTCCCGTGAGGTGCGTTCCCTGCAATCATCTCCTACTACACATGCAGCCTCCCATTGCACTGCTAATCCTCCTTCGGGACGGGCCCTTTTACCACCAGACTTTTCTGAACAGTTACAAATGGCAGTGTCTGCGGCCGTCAGTGCTTTACCTTGCCCTGCTAAGCGCAAGCAAAAGGTTAAATATTGCTATACTTCCCAGGGGTCATGTACCAATTTGTTGGATTTATCTGATACTAGATTATCCGCTGATGAAGACATCTCTGATAGTTCAGAGGAGGCTCTTTCTGGGTCGGAATCTGCTGCCTCTAAACTTCCGGCTTAGGAGGAACCAGATTTTAGATTTAGGATTGAGCACTTATGCTTTCTGTTAAAAGAAGTATTGGCTACGTTGGAGGTTCCTGAACCTAAATTACCTGAGGAACCTTCTATTCCTAAACTTCACAATGTTTATGAGGACAGTGTGGTACCACAGACTATTCCGGTTCCGGTAAAGATGGCAAATATTATTTAGAATGAATGGGAGAGACTTGGACCTTCTTTTTCCCCTTCTTAGTTTAAAAAAGAGTTCCCCGTTCCAGACTCTCAATTAGAGTTGTGGGGGTCTGTACCTAAGGTGGATGGAGCTATCTCCACCCTTGCTAAACGCACCACTATCCTGCTTGAGGATAGTTTGTCATTTAAGGAGCCCATGGATAAGAAGTTAGAAACTCTATTAAGGAAAATGTTTCAGCACACGGGGTACTTGTTTCAGCCGGCAAAGGAGTTTGCTGCAGTAGCTGAAGCCGCTACCTATTGGTGCAACTCGCTATCGGAGATGATCGAGGTGGAAACTCCCCTCATCGAGATCCAGGAAAGAATTAAGGCCTTGAGGGTAGCTGATTCTTTCATCTGTGATGTAAACATGTAGATTATTCGCCTGAATACAAAAGCATCAGGTTTTTCTGTTCTAGCCCGTAGGGCTCTCTGGCTTGGTCTGCAGACATGACTTAAAAATCTAGATTGCTTTCCCTTCCATTTAAGGGGAAGATTCTTTTTTTGGTCCGGGTCTGGACTCTATCATATCCACGGTTACTGGGGGCAAGGGTGCCTTCCTAGCTCAGGATAAGGTCCTAATTTTCATCAGAGAGAGGTCTAGGGTACTACTCGCGTTTTGTGGTCCCAAAGAAGGAGGGTACGTTTTGCGCGATTCTAGACCTAAAGTGTCTAAACAAGTTTCTGTCGGTCCCATCGTTCAAGATGGAGACGATAAGGTCTATTCTGCCCTTAGTTCAAGCGGGACAGTTCATGACTACGATAGACTTGTATTGTGCCAATACACAAGGATCACTTCAAGTTCTTAAGATTCGCCTTTCTAGATCAGCACTTCCAGTTTGTGGCTCTTCCTTTTCGGCCTAGCTACTTCTCCAAGAGTCTTTAAGAAGGTTCTGGGGGCTCTGCTCGCAGGGGCGAGGTCCAGAGGTATTGCAGTAGCACCATACTTGGACGACATCCTGGTCCAGGCTCCGTCCTGCCGGCTGGCAGAAGACCATTCCAGAGTACCAGGGTGGAATTCCTGGGCACGATAATAGATTCCATATCCATGAGGATATTCCTTACAGACCAGAGACGTGGCAAAATTACTTCCTATTGTCTTTCCCTCCAGACCACCTCAAGGCCATCTGTGGCCCGGTGTATGGAGGTAATCGGGCTCATGCAGTCCAGCATAGATATCATTCCATTCGCCAGGTTCCACCTCAGACCTCTTCAACTGTGCATGCTGAGACAATGGAATGGCGACCACTCAGATCTGTCTCAACAGATTTCTCTGGACAACTGATCAAGAGAATCGCTCTCTTGGTGGCTCTGTCCAGATCACCTTTACCAAGGGACATCTTTCTTGAGACCATCCTGGGAGATTGCGACTACAGACGCAAGTCTCTCAGGATGGGGAGCCGTTTGGGGTCCAGGATTGCACAGTGTCGGTAGACTTGAGAGGAATCTCTTCTCTCGATCAACATTTTGGAACTTCGAACGATCTTCAAAGCTCTGAAGGTTTGTCCTCTTCTGGGTTCGTCCCAGTTTATGGGGCATCACGTGACTGGGTGTGGTCACTCTGATTCTTCTGCTTCCTAACCGTGCTGTTTTCCGGAGTCGAAACGGTTTCATTTTGCTTATGAGACTGCTGGTTAGCAGCCTCCTGAGAGAATTATGGCTCATTCCACTAGGGCTGTCTCCTCTTTTTGGGCTTTAAAAAATGAAGCTTCTGTGGAATAGATTTGCAAGGCTGCAACTTGCTCTTCTTAGCATTCTTTTTCCAAATTTTCCAAATTTGATACTTTTGTCTCGGCTAAGGCCTCTTTTTGGAATAAAGGTTCTTCAAGCGGTTGTGCCTTCTGTTTAGGTCTGCCTGTCTTGTTCTCCCTCCCTATTCATTCTGTGTCCTCTAGCTTGGGTATTGATTCCCACTAGTAATTGAATGACGTTGTGGACTCTCCATATCTTAGGAATGAAAACAAAATTTATGCTTACCTGATAAATTTATTTCCAGATATGGAGAGTCCACGACCCCTCCCCTAATTTAGACAGTTTTGTTATTGACTAAAATTCAGGCACCTCCTCACCTTTGTGTTATTCCTTTTTCCATTTCCCTTTGTTCGAATGACTGGGGATTATGGGTAGGGGAGTGACGTTTAACAACTTTGCTGTGGTGCTCTTTGCCTCCTCCTGCTAGCCAGGAGTGATATTCCCAATAGTAATTGAATGACGTTGTGGACTCTCCATATACGGAAAGAAAGACGTTTTTCAGGTAAGCATAAATTTTGTTTTGTTTTTTCTAGACAAACCTTTCTGCTTGTTCTTATTTGAAACTTCCTGTAGCTTCAAGAATTTTGCATATTTTCTCGAATCTTCTTTGTTGACTCAAGATATTTCTTGGTTCATGATTATTTTTTTCCTTAGCTGTTTTTTATTCAACAGTTTTCTGTTGCTCTTTGCAGACATGGTGTGAGAATCAATTTTCAGGAAGTTTTTTCATTTTAGTTTTGAGTTTTATTTCTGAGATGGTTTTGTCATCTGATGTCTCTTTGCACATTCTAATCCAGCCTTATCAATGTGGCTTGCTAATTCCTTTGTGCAGAAATTACAATTTGTTTTCTTAGCAATCCTTTTGGATTACTCCTTTAAACAGTTTCTGTCCTAGTGGATTATTCTCCACTCCAGTCTTTTGGAGGCATATTTTTGTCTTTTTGGACAACATTTTCTACTGATGCCAGTTTTTCATGTTGGGGTACAGTCTGGGATTTGAGGAAAGCGCAAGGAGTTGATGTCCTCAGGAGGCGAGGTTTCTGTTTAATATTTTGGTACTTGTGAAATCTTCTTTCTTCTCGTCTCTGGTGTGGCATATTTTGATTTTCAGATGGGATCCTCTAGTTTCCTTATCAATATTGGAAATCACTTGAATTTTGACTTTAACTAAATCCTGTAATCTTCTGCATTTACATCCTAAGAGTGAATTTTTGTGAGTTAGATTTATTCAGTTTTTCATTGCTTCATCTTGAGGAAGGGTTTCTCCTTCAAAGTTTTTTTTTCCCTAGTTTGTGAAGGTATGGGGTAAATACCTTTATTGATGTGATTCACATGGCTTTAAAGGGTTTCTCCTTCAAAGTTTTTTTTTTTACTAGTTTGTGAATCTATGACTTAGTTCGCTATTAGGGCTAGATTACAAGTGGATTGGTATTTAGCGCTACCGCTCGTGCATTATAACTTATTACAAGTAAAAAGGTTTTCGTACTAGCACAAAACCGATGCACGCAAAAAGCAGAAGTTAGAATATCGCGACTGCATAGGCCTATTCCTCCATACGTTTTTTCCTCAGCTTTGCAATTATGAATTCGTTACTCATCTTATTTATTAATCTTGTATTTGTATTTATTGTAGTTTACTTTCCTTGTCCTATTTTAATGGGCATTTTAAATGTATTCTCATCCTACATAGGATTTAAAAATTTGTCAACATATGAGTCAGAGGATTACAGTTGTTTCTTTAGCTTCCTGGTATTTAAGTATGGTTTTATTAAAAGCAGGACATATCTACTAGAAATGTTATTGTCCATTCTACTGGCTAGTTCATCTTTGATGGCTTCTGTTATGTAGATTGCAGTGCAGCAACTTTCTTCTTTACTCTCTTCTTTTGGGATACTTTTTTGGGAGAGTACTACAATCTTAGTGGCTGGTAAACGGGTGCCTGCCTTAGATTTTTCTCACCTATTTAATTGTGGACTCCACAGATTGGGTATTAAATCAATTAGGTAATGGCTTGTAGACTCTCACCACCTTATGAAATAAAACAAAATGTATGCTTCCATGATAAATTAATTTCTTTCATGGTGGTCAGAGTCTACAAGACCCACCCTATTAATTTTTTCCTATTGGCAGCAGTTTTTGTATGCATCTCATTTATCCAGCTTTGTCCTTTTCTACTGTGAACTCACAGAGTTCAAATTTTCTCCTTTTTTGGCTATACATCAGAGAGATGAGAGGGATAAAAGCTTGTATAATGTTGGGTGTCTTTGCTTCCTCTTGGTGGCCATGAGTTGAATTCCCAAAGGTCATGGACTTTCACCACCATGATGGAAATTAATTTATCAGGAAAGCATATATTTTTGTTTTTAGATTGAATCACTTAAATTATTGTAATATCCACTAGCTTAACTTGGAACTTGTCAGCTGCAAAAACAGTCGGGCTCAACACAATATTCATTACATAATAAATCTCCAAGCTAAATATTGTTTAAATATGGAGACATAGAATGAACATTCTACTTACTGATTGTGGTCCAAGCTACTAGATGCAGTAAAATCTTGTTGGGGAATTAAAATATTATACTTAAAGGGACATTAAACACTAAATAAATGCTAGATAGAATGAGGCATTCGAAGAAAAGATTAGTCCATGACTAACATGTAGCTGTATTTTTTAAAGTTTCGTTAGTTGTTTAAAAAGTGACAAAATAAGTGTAAAGTTTTAGTGTCTATAAAACACTGGGAGCTGCCATGTTGTAACTTGTGTTACCTTCTCTGCTGTGGCCAATTAGGGTCATTTATAAATAGGTCACTAGAGTGTGCAGCCAATGGTTGTGCTGGATTTAACAGTGTTTTGCACTTCCATTTCTAACAGGAAGTGAAAAGCTCACAATTTCAGAAAGTAATTACAGGCAAAGAGGACAATTTATTCTTAAAAATTGGAAATTAAGAGTAGCTCCATCTATTCCAGAGATCAAGAACTGCTTGAAAAAACAATGCTTGCTAGAACAAAGGGACACTAATTTAGATAATGATTCTGACATCAGACAATTTTTTGCCAAATGGTCAGCCTTTATCAGGTCATTGCCTGATACAGAGATGAATTACCTAATATTCCCATTCAGAAACTCGGAACTGGTGCTTCTGGGTGTCTGGTAACAATCTATCAGCTGAGATGATTTTCTGGGAGTCCTCTGGTCTCATACATATGTATAAGTTTTAGTGTCTATAAAACACTGGGAGCTGCCATGTTGTAACTTGTGTTACCTTCTCTGCTGTGGCCAATTAGGGTCAGTTATAAATAGGTCACTAGAGTGTGCAGCCAATGGTTGTGCTGGATTTAACAGTGTTCTGCACTTCCATTTCTTTCATGTAATTAGCAAGAGTCCATGAGCTAGTGACGTATGGGATATACATTCCGACCAGGAGGGGCAAAGTTTCCCAAACCTCAAAATGCCTATAAATACACCCCTCACCACACCCACAATTCAGTTTTACAAACTTTGCCTCCCATGGAGGTGGTGAAGTAAGTTTGTGCTAGATTCTTCGTTGATATGCGCTTCGCAGCAGGCTGAAGCCCGGTTTTCCTCTCAGAGTGCAGTGAATGTCAGAGGGATGTGAAGAGAGTATTGCCTATTTGAATACAATGGTCTTCCTCTAGGGGATCTATTTCATAGGTTCTCTGTTATCGGTCGTAGAGATTTCTTCTCCTACCTCCCTTTTCAGATCGACGATATACTCTTATATACCATTACCTCTACTGATTCTCGTTTCAGTACTGGTTTGGCTATCTACTATATGTAGATGAGTGTCTTAGGGTAAGTAAGTCTTATTTTGTTTATGACACTCTAAGCTATGGTTGGGCACTTTATATGTAAAGTTCTAAATATATGTTTTAAACTTATATTTGCCATGATTCAGGATAATCAGTATTCCTTCATTCAGACTGTCAGTTTCATTTTTTGGGAAAAATGCATATGAATAAATATTTTTTCTTACCTTGAAAGATTTCAATTTGACTTTTTTTCTTGCGGGCTGTTAGGCTCGCGGGTGCAGAAAATGCTTCAATTTATTGCTTCATTTTTGGCGCAACCTTTTTTGGCGCAAAATTTTGTCATAGTTGACGCCGGAAGTTTTCACGTGGTTGTGTCATTTTTTTGACGCATGTGTGTTAGACGTTTTTCGCGACTAAAATGTGGGCTTCATTTTTGGCGCCAAATAATGTGGGCGTCATACTTGGCACATTATTTCAGTCTCACTTTTTTGTTGCTTCTGGTTGCTAGAGGCTTGTTTGTTTTGCATTTTTTCCCATTCCTGAAACTGTCATTTAAGGAATTTGATAATTTTGCTTTATATGTTGTTTTTTCTATTAAATATTGCAAGATGTCACAACCTGACCCTGGATCAGAATCTACTTCTGGAAAGACGCTGCCTGATGTTGGTTCTACCAAAGCTAAGTGCATTTGTTGTAAACTTTTGGTAACTGTTCCTCCGGCTGTAGCTTGTGTTAGTTGTCATGATAAACTTTGTAACGCAGATAATGTCTCCATTAGTAATAATCCATTACCTGTTGTTTTTCCTTCAACATTTAATGTTCAGGATGTTCAAACATTGCTCATTTAAAGATGATCCTGCACTTTTACAAAAGTGGTATGAAGCACTCAATGAGTGTTCTTTTAACTTAATAAAGATTTTAATTGAACATAGACGCCAACTCTACAGTCAGAGTAGCACTAATATAGAGAAGATACAAACTGATCTCAGGGTATACCAACAAAACCCCGATTATAATAAAATTTTAAAAGAAATAAATGAACGCACTGACAGATTCCAAGAAAATATTGTCCAGAATAAAAACAAAAAACTACAAAGGGACCATGAAGATTACACTAATAACTGTGTATACACCTTCAATCGCAAAGACAACATATCGAGAAATAGTTCTACACACCATAATCACCTAGAAACAAGAAGAGTCCATCCTAATAGGAATAACAACAACTATTATAGACAACCTCAAACTTTTTAAAATCGATCTAATTTTGATCATTCAACCCACTACAATACAACCAACAATAGGACTCCCATATTTAATTCAGAACAAAGAATACATAAGGAAGACCAATACAGACAAAATTGGTCCTCATCCAACAATAGAGCTCAGCACAATTATCCCTCTTCTAAAGGGAGCCTTCAATTACATTCATACCAATCACAAAATCACCATCAACTGCCAAACAGGGAACAAACATATAATACCAATAGAGAACCAAGATTTAGACATAACTATACCAAAGATTCTCACAATATGTCCTACCAGTCAGCCCAAACATATCAACATAAAGATGCACATGTCACTTCGTACCAGGGAAACACCTGGAATCACAACAGCCACCATAGACCCCAAGGTGTCTACAACAAGAGACTAGATCGTACTGACCACAGAGACACATCACATCATTACAGACAACAAACCGCCAACACACCAAATACTGAGTTCTGGAATAATCATGAAAATCCACAGACTCCAATAACACATATTGAACAATATGAACATAATAATAGATTTAGTCCACTCCTAATGATGGGAGATGGAGAAAGCCCCAGCACTAGCCATAACCCACCACCGCCTTTTTTAGGGATAGGCCCCAACACCAGAATGGAAAACTTGCCGGCAAGGCCGGTAAAAAGACCCCATACAACATAAAACGAGGCAGGAGGGGCAGAGGCCTTACCGCCAAGAAAGCGGAACTATCCAGACTAAATCAGGGACTATTCAACTTATCATCATACACACTATCTATAGAAGAGAAAAGAGTATTGAAAAAAAGGCTTGTCCTTTTGTCCACCAAACATCTTCAATCTATTTGTTGATGTGAACAATTTTACCCGCAAGTTATCGCTACAAAAATATTTTGCAAATAAAAAATTAAGCAGAGAACAACTACATGACACTAATTCACAGGTAATAATAACTGACAACATGCCTTCTGATAATTCAATACCTTGTGTCACAGCGAACATTGAAGATATAACTGATAATTTATTTGAAGGATACTTACACACGAATGTTAAAAACAAATCTAACTTCAATCCCACCAACATTAATAACAAATACATTGAACTATACCAAAACATGGTCTTAGAGGACTGTGAAAAATTATTGAAAACAACAGCAAAAAGGACAAACTATTCCTTTCAGAGACATAAAAAAGCTTTGCATAAATTACAGAACAATCCAAATATTGTCATCCGCGATGCGGACAAGGGGGGTGGGATTATTATTCAGGACTATAAAGATTACACCAAAGAAGCAGAGAGAATTCTATGTGATATTAACTACTATCAAATTCTATCCAGAGATCCGACCCCCTTTTTCAAAACATCATATCAGGAATTAATAGGCAAGGGCTCTTTGCAGGGTATACTAAATAAAGAAGAACGTGAATTCCTTAGAATAGACAATCCCAGTATCGCTCATTACTACCATCTTCCAAAAATACATAAGGACAAAAATAACCCTCCCGGACGTCCTATCATAGCTGGGATAGGCAACCTAACATATAATTTATCATTCTACATCGATCAGTTTCTACAAAAATTTGTTATTACTCTTCCGTCATACATCAGAGATAGCACTCATCTTTTACAGTTATTACAAAACCTCACTCTCACCAACAAAAAGAAATTATGGATTACTTGTGATGTTAGTTCACTTTATTCAAACATCTCTCATGACTTAGGATTGATGGCAATATCACATTTTTTAGAACAGGACCCATATTTACCAAAATTACAAGGAGCTTACATTTTAGAATGCATTAAGTTCATTTTGCAACATAATTATTTTCTATAGACCAGTTCTATTTACAGACTAGGGGAACGGCCATGGGTACCAGGTTCGCTCCAAGCTTCGCCAATCTCTTTATGGGATTATTTGAGGAGGTATATATTTACAATGCGGATCTTGGGGAGAACCTGGTATTCTATGGCCGTTATATAGATGACCTCTTATTTATCTGGGACGGGTCATTAGAATCAGCTGAATCGTTCATCACTCGACTCAATGACAATAATATGGGAATCACCTTTACAGCCAACATACAATCTGAATCAATAGACTATTTAGATCTTTCACTCAGTTGGGGGCTTAACCAGACTATTATATCTAAAACTTTTTTCAAAGATGTGGATAGCAATAGCTATTTGGAATACCATAGCAACCACCATAGGAGTTGGATTAATAATGTACCGTACAGTCAGTTTAGACGCATCAGAAGGAATTGTTCGGATTACAATATGTTTCTTGAACAAAGCCAGACTATATACAACAGATTTATAGAAAGAAAATATCCAGCTCACATTTTAGACCATGCTCTTACCAGAACCAAAAGATTGGACAGGAATGAGATATTATCCAACAACAATAAGAATAAAAAAACAAATCAACTAAGCAATACACCAACAGACCAGGGAAATCCTATGTTTATCACCCAATACAATAATCATTTCCAAAAAATTAATCAGATTATATACAAACATTGGCATGTCATCCAAAGGGACCCCATTTTGAAGAATATTGTACAGGAAAGACCAAAGAAAGTTTATAGGAGAGCGCCAACTCTGAGAAGTAGTTTAGCACCCAGTAAAATTGTCAAACATACCCAACAACAATCCAAGACAATTACAAAATCCAAGAGGGGCATTTTTGGGCGACAGGGAGTGTATAGATGCGGAAGAACTGGTTGTAAGTCCTGTCAATATATCAAACACGGCACTAAAACTTTTAAATCTCACACCACCGGAGACATTTATCCCATTCAGGGATTTTATAATTGCAATACATCCTTTGTTGTCTATTTATTAGAGTGCATTTGCGGCTTGCAATACATAGGCCGCACCTCCAGGAAAGCCAAGACAAGATGGGGGGAACATTTTCGTAACTGCAAAAATTGCAAGAAAACGAAAATTAAACATAGTGTTCCAACCCATTGTCTAACAAAACATCAAGGCAACCCCCACATTTTTAAATTTATTCCCATAGATTTTATTCCCAGGTCAGTAGACTATAATAGAACCAACAAACTCAGACAACGAGAAACTTTCTGGATTTTTAAGTTAAAAACATTATTTCCCGAAGGTTTAAATGCGAACTTAGACCTAGCAGCCTTTAATTAATATCCAGAAATAATAATAAACACACCTAAATCAGACATCCATAACTGATAAGATCAAAGACTATCAATAACATTTACACTCGGATTTAGATTAAAATATACTAATACACTATGAATCAATATTAGAATCATAACGATTAGTGGCGTTTTAATTAGGTTTATTATTTATTTATTATTAATATTTTTTACTCATTATTTTTTATATATTAATACAATTTCCAGCTGGACATTATTTATTGGAAAATATTATCAGCCCTATTTGTTTACGACTTAGTTTCAACAATTGTAGTATAACAGAAACATATTTCAATACGCCTTACACTCACCAATCATTTTTCGATACTCGGAAGGGCTAATATTTGCCATTCTTATTATTCAGAATGACAAATATATGCAATAGCAAAATACTCACTGTTTGACACCAATCATATATTGCACAACATATTAAATAGTAAACATACATATTTCACTCTCAATGAGGCATGTAATTTTGCATCGTCAGTGCAAAAACTAGGTACTGTTATAATGATTAAACAAACCCTAGGATGTTAACTTTTAACTTGTTCCATATTCATATGGTACATTATATTTAACAATCTATTCCTTAACAATTTATTACTATTATTATTTGGGATCACAACACTCATCGAACTGATAATTTAATAAACTCTGGATTTATATGTTACTAAAAAAGATAATACACTGATAAATCAATTTCAGAGGCATAGTGAAGACTATTATATTATACACAGATCATCTACATACACATATATTCAAAATTATAGTGCTCTTATTTCCATAGCCGTGAGGTTTGAAATTAAATGATCAATTTTCGAAACCCAATTCTGGTAACCACTGCATTCACGCTTACAACTAGATCACGTTCCTTTCTATCACATCTCACTTTTTTCTTAACAGTTTCAAATAATACCACACACACTTTTTAATTATTTGAAATTCTAATATGCTTTATTTATACATACCAATTCCTATACACACACAATCTCGAGAAACAACTATAGGCATTTATTTCATACTCTTTTTTTACAAACACTCTGTATTCAATATCAAAAATCAGTAACAGATATATGAAACAGTGTAGAAACATTTTGTAACAATATTGTGACATACACCGACACTAACTACCAATCTACAGATTTTACAATCAATGCTGATAAGATTCACAGAATTTGTTCGGCCTTGATTGGTCTCTTTTTAAAACTATGACAACTTCCGTTTTTAATCACCTGTATATAAGGTTGCAATGTACTAGTAAATTTATCCCTTGTTTTTATGCCTGAGGAAAAGACCATTGGTCTAGAAACGCGTAGCAAAAACCTGGATTGATTAAAGATTTTACTTTATTATACGGAAGTTGTCTCTCACGATTATTTACCTTACCTGGAGAGGTATTTTATGTCTAATACTCATTGGAGGCTGCAGTGCACATGGTGCAGAGACGCTGATTTGCTTTAATCAAGCAACGCTGAGATCCACCTGTTTGCACCACATCCAAGGCCACCCAGTGTGCTAATCGAACAACGCTGAGATCTACCTGACTGCATCTTGTCCGAGGCCACCCAGTGTGCTAACCACTGAGAGTGTTAGTCTGCCTGATAGCACCGGTCACAGAACGGTGCAGAGCTGTTCGGTAAGCCTTTTTGAATTCTTTGCCTTCTGAACCTGTATCAACAGTATCACGCTATGTGGCGCCCTCTTTCTCACTTTTAATTTTTAGAAATCTTCACGCCGAAGACCAGAGGAGCCTTGCCGCCGACATCTTTTTGTCTTATACTGGTATTGACTTTCTGCCCTATCTCACGGAAGCCATTTAGTTTGTTTACAGTTTCACTTTTTGTACTCACCCAGCGCACCCCGTTCTAGGTTCCCCTCGGGGTTCCTTGTCTGACTTATGTTCCTGTTAATGTAAGAGAATTTGTTTCTAATTCTATTCGGAAGGCTCTGTCTGTTATTCCTCCTTCCAGTAAACGTAAAAGGTCTTCTAAAACTTCTCATATTTCAGATTAATTTTTAAATGACCGCCATCATTCTGACTTATCTATTTCTGATGAGGATCTATCTGGTTCAGAAGATTCTGCCTCAGATATTGACACTGATAAATCTTCATATTTGTTTAAAATTGAGTTTATTCGTTCTTTACTTAAAGAAGTGTTGATTGCATTAGATATGGAGGAGTCTAGTCCTCTTGATATTAAATCTAATAAGCGTTTAAATTCAGTTTTTAAACCTCATGTAGTTATTCCAGAAGTTTTTCCAGTTCCTGATGCTATTTCAGAAGTAATTTCTAGGGAATGGAATAGTCTGGGTACTTCATTTACTTGAATGCTTGAATCCTTTCTAAGGAAGGCTTATTTATGTTCAGGTAATCTTCTTAGACCTGCTATTTCTTTGGCTGATGTTGCTGCAGCTTCCACTTTCTGGTTGGAGGCTTTAGCGCAACAAGTGTCAGACCATAATGCTTATAGCATTGTTAAACTTCTTCAACATGCTAATAACTTTGTTTGTGATGCCATTTTTTGATATCATTAGAATTGATGTCAGGTATATGTCTATTTTAGCTAGAAGAGCTTTATGGCTTAAATCTTGGAATGCAGATATGACTTCTAAGTCAACTTTGCTTTCTCTTTCTTTCCAAGGTAATCAATTATTTGGTTCACAGTTGGATTCAATAATTTCAACTGTTACTGGGGGGAAGGGAGCCTTTTTGCCTCAGGACAAAAAATCTAGGGCTGCTTATCGTTTTCGTTCCTTTCGTCAGAATAAGGAACAGAAGCCTGACCCTTCGCCTAAAGGAACAGTTTCCATTTGGAAACCTTCTCCAGTCTGGAATAAATCCAAGCCTTTTAGAAAGTCAAAACCAACTCCTAAATCCGCATGAAGGTGCGGCCCTCATTCCAGCACAGCTGGTAGGGGGCAGGTTACGATTTTTCAAAGATGTTTGGATCAATTCGATTCACAGTCTTTGGATTCAGAACATTGTTTCACAAGGGTACAGAATAGGTTTCAAGGTAAGGCCGCCTGTGAGAAGATTTTTTCTCTCACGCATTCCAGTAAACCCAGTAAAAGCTCAGGCGTTTCTGAAATGTGTTTCAGACCTAGAGTCGGCTGGGGTAATTGTGCCTGGGGTTTTACTCAAATCTGTTCATTGTACCAAAGAAGGAGAATTCCTTCAGACCAGTTCTGGATCTAAAAATATTGAATCGTTATGTAAGGATACCAACATTCAAAATGGTGACTATAAGGACTATTCTGCCTTTTGTTTAGCAAGGGCATTATATGTCTACAATAGACTTACAGGATGCATATCTTCATATTCCAATTCATCCAGATCACTATCAGTTCCTGAGATTCTCTTTTCTAGACAAGCATTACCAGTTTATTGCTCTTCCATTTGGCCTAGCAACAGCTCCAAGGATCTTTTCAAAGGTTCTCGGTGCCCTTCTCTCTGTAATCAGAGAACAGGGTATTGCGGTATTTCCTTATTTGGACGATATCTTGGTACTTGCTCAGTCTTTACATTCTGCAGAATCTCCTACGAATCAACTTGTGTTGTTTCTTCAAAGACATGGTTGGAGGATCAATTTACCAAAGAGTTCCTCGATTCCTCAGACAAGGGTAACCTTTTTGGGTTTCCAAATAGATTCAGTGTCCATGACTTTGTCTCTAACAGAAAAGAGACGTCTGAAATTGGTGTCAGTTTGTCGAATCCTTCAGTCTCAATCGTTCCCTTCAGTAGCTTTGTGCATGGAAATTCTAGGTCTCATGACTGCTGCATCGGACGTGATCCCTTTTGCTCGTTTTCACTTGAGACCACTTCAGCTTTGTATGCTGAACCAATGGTGCAGGGATTATACAAAGATATCAAAATTAATATCCTTAAATCCCAATGTTCGATCTTATCTGACTTGGTGGTTGGATCACCATCGTTTAATTCAAGGGGCCTCTTTCTCTTGCAAGGTGTATCCAGCCCACAGATTCATCCTTACTTGTGGGATATTCTCATTCCCTACAGGAAGTGGCAAAGAGAGCACACAGCAAAGCTGTCCATATAGCTCCCCCTCTGGCTCCGCCCCCCAGTCATTCTCTTTGCCGCTATAACAAGTAGCATCTCCACGGGAGGGTAAAGTGAATGTGGTGTTAGAGGTAATCGGATTAATGGTAGCAGCAATGGACGTAGTCCCTTTTGCTCGAATTCATCTCAGGCCACTGCAATTGTGCATGCTCAAACAGTGGAATGGAGATTATGCAGATTTGTCTCCTCAAATCCAACTGGACCAGAAAACCAGAGATTCTCTTCTCTGGTGGTTGTCTCAGGATCACCTGTCGCAGGGAATGTGCTTCTGCAGACCGGAGTGGATCATTGTAACGACCGACGCCAGTCTGTTAGGCTGGGGCGCGGTCTGGGGCTCCCTAAAAGCTCAGGGCCTATGGTCTCGGGAAGAGTCTCTTCTCCCGATAAACATTTTGGAACTGAGAGCGATATTCAACACGCTCCAGGCATGGCCTCAGCTAGCGGCAGCCAAGTTAATCAGATTCAGTCGGACAACATCACGACTGTAGCATACATCAATCATCAGGGAGGAACAAAGAGTTCCTTAGCGATGAAGGAAGTAACCAAGATAATCAGGGGGGCGGAGGATCACTCTTGCCATCTATCTGCAATTCACATCCCAGGAGTAGACAACTGGGAAGCGGATTTCCTAAGTCGTCAGACTTTTCACCCGGGGGAGTGGGAACTCCACCCGGAGGTATTTGCTCAGCTGACTCAGCTATGGGGCATTCCAGAGTTGCATCTGTTGGCGTCCCCTCAGAACACCAAACTTCCTCTTTACGGTTCCAGGTCCAGGGACCCCAAGGCGGCATTGATAGATGCTCTAGTAGCACCTTGGTCCTTCAATCTGGCCTATGTCTTTCCACCGTTTCCCCTTCTCCCTCGACTGGTAGCCAGAATCAAACAGGAGAAGGCCTCTGTAATTCTGATAGCGCCTGCGTGGCCACGCAGGACTTGGTATGCAGACCTAGTGGACATGTCTTCTGTCCCACCATGGACACTGCCAATGAGGCAGGATCTTCTAATACAGGGTCCATTCAAGCATCCAAATCTAGTTTCTCTGCAGCTGACTGCTTGGAGATTGAACGCTTAATTCTATCCAAGTGTGGGTTCTCTGAATCAGTCATAGATACTCTGATCCAAGCTAGAAAACCTGTCACCAGGAAAATTTACGATAAGATATGGCGGAAATATCTTTGTTGGTGTGAATCCAAGGGTTACTCGTGGAGTAAGATTAGGATTCCAAGGAAATTGTCTTTTCTCCAAGAAGGATTGGAGAAAGGTTTATCAGCTAGTTCCTTAAAGGGGCAGATATCCGATCTGTCTATCCTTTTACACAAGCGTCTGGCAGAAGTACCAGATGTTCAGGCGTTAGTCAGAATCAAGCCTGTCTATAAACCTGTGGCTCCTCCATGGAGTCTAAATTTAGTTCTTTCAGTTCTTCAAGGGGTTCCGTTTGAACCTTTACATTCCATAGATATTAAGTTATTATCTTGGAAAGTTTTGTTTTCTTTCATGTAATTAGCAAGAGTCCATGAGCTAGTGACGTATGGGATATACATTCCTACCAGGAGGGGCAAAGTTTCCCAAACCTCAAAATGCCTATAAATACACCCCTCACCACACCCACAAATCAGTTTTACAAACTTTGCCTCCTGTGGAGGTGGTGAAGTAAGTTTGTGCTAGATTCTTCGTTGATATGCGCTCCGCAGCAGGTTGGAGCCCGGTTTTCTTCTCAGCGTGCAGTGAATGTCAGAGGGATGTGAAGAGAGTATTGCCTATTTGAATTCAATGATCTCCTTCTACGGGGTCTATTTCATAGGTTCTCTGTTATCGGTCGTAGAGATTCATCTCTTACCTCCCTTTTCAGATTGACGATATACTCTTATATACCATTACCTCTACTGATTCTCGTTTCAGTACTGGTTTGGCTTTCTACTACATGTAGATGAGTGTCCTGGGGTAAGTAAGTCTTATTTTCTGTGACACTCTAAGCTATGGTTGGGCACTTTTATATAAAGTTCTAAATATATGTGTTTAAACATTTATTTGCCTTGATTCAGGATGTTCAACGTTCCTTATTTCAGACAGTCAGTTTCATATTTGGGATAATGCATATCAATAAATCATTTTTTCTTACCTTAAAATTTGACTTTTTTCCTGTGGGCTGTTAGGCTCGCGGGGGCTGAAAATGCTTCATTTTATTGCGTCATTCTTAGCGCGGTCTTTCTTGGCGCAAATTTTTTTTGTCATTTCCGGCGTCATACGTGTCGCCGGAAGTTGCGTCATTTTTTTGCGCCAAAAAATGTCGGCGTTACCGGATGTGGGCGGCTTTTTTGGCGCTAAAAAAATCGAGCGTCATTGTTGTCTCCACAATATTTAAGTCTCATTATTTATTGCTTCTGGTTGCTAGAAGCTTGTTCGTTGTCATTTTTTTCCCATTCCTGAAACTGTCATTTAAGGAATTTGATCATTTTTGCTTTATATGTTGTTTTTTCTATTACATATTGCAAGATGTCTCAGATTGTCCCTGAATCAGAAGCCACTTCGGAAAAACGCTTAACTGAGTTTCAGTTCTACCAAAGCTAAGTTCATTTATTTTAAATGTTATAAATGTTTATCTTTAGCTATGGTTTGTAATAAGGTATTGTGATATACTTTTACATGCAGAATCCATTAGTGTTTATGCTTTATTGCCATTCTTACATCCTATGTACAAGAAATATTTAGAAGATTTATAAGAAATATTTGCTGATTCTATTTTAAAGGCTTTGTCTGACTTCGTGCCTTCTAATAAAATTTTTAGGTCTTTTTCACTTCTTTTTTAATTATTGAAGTTTCAAATGACCAACAATATACTGATTTATGCTTCTCTGATGATGTTTTTTCTCTTTCAGAAATTTTCTTCATCAGATATTGACACTAACAAATCTACTTTTATTATTTTTCTATTGTTAAAGTACATTTGTTCTTTGTTGAAAATGTGTTGATTATTTTGGATATTAAGGTTCTAGTTCTTTAAGACTAGCTGACACTATTTCTGCCTATTTTTTTCTTCTGTGTTTTCAGAGGTTTTCTTTCCAATTCCCCATTCTAGGGAATGGAATAGGCTGAGAATTTTCTTTTATTCCTTTTTCAAAGGTTTTAAACTATATTCTTTGCCAGCAGTTAAATTCAATTTGGAGGGTTCTCCAATTTATTGGGGCTATCTCTGCTTCTACTAATTATTCTATTGTTTCTATAGCAAAATAGTATTTATTTTCCTTTAGATAGTTGTATCTTGTTTATGGAAAATTATTTAGTTTCAGGTACTTTTCTTGGTCCTGTGATTTATTTGGATATTGCAATTGCTTCATTTTTTCTGTTTACTTTAAGATCAAGTATCAGATTATGATTTATTTTAGCATTGTTAAAGGACAACATTTACTAGACTAGGTGCCGTTGCATTTGTCTTGTTGTTTTGCATTTATTGATTATGCAAGTCCACTGTATTGGCTGGTCCTTTAAACTGGACTATCATGCTAATAATTTCATTTGTGTCTTCATTTTATTGAATATTTTCGCAAATGAGGGTTAATCTATGTCTTTAGCTATTTTAGCTAGAAGAATTTTGTTCTAAGATAATCAATTATTTGTTTTATAATTGGATTCAATTCTTAACTGTTACTCTGGGCTTCAAGATTGAGTTATAAGACTAAAACTTTAAGCTTATACTAGTTTAGTTGTTCTTATTAAGGAACAAATTCCTGAGTTCTTTCCCAAGTAACATGTTTGTAATTGGGGTTCGAAATCAGCTCCCTAATATTGCGATGTACATGCCGTATTCCAGCTTGGCTGGTAAGGGGCAGGTTAAGACTTCTTTGAAATTTATTTGGTTCTATTTTGTCCAAATTTCTTTGATTTTATTCCAGTAAGGCTAACACTTTCTTTAAGTGTGTTTTTGTCCTATATATTTTGGGTACTGTTGAAGCATGGCTGGGCACCCATGGGGTTCAAGCGCTGCTCAGACCTGGAATCTTCTGGGGTATTTCTTCCAGTTCCTTTTTTAGGAACCGGGTTTGGAGTTTTATTCAAACTATTTTGCTTTTTTATGGTCATTGATAGCATTATTTGTTTTCATTAGATACAATAAATGCATATTTTCATTTTTCTGTTTTCATTCAGATTATTTTCTGAGAATACGGAATCTCATATGATTCACTTGTTAGAGGATCTTTTTTTCGAAAGCTCTTGATTCCTCACACAAGGGTCACCTTTTTTAGGTTTCCAGAAAGTTTATGTCACTGTCTTTGTCTCTATCAGACAAGGGATAATTCTATTGGGTTCCGTCTGTCGGTACCTTTAGTCTCTATTATTTCCTTCAGTTGCTATATATGCATAGAAGTTTTAAGTCTTATGGCCACAGCATTCGATTCAATTCCCTTTGCCCATTTTCACTAGAAAGAACCTTTCCAGTCTTTTATGAGTGTTGTTTCTTCTAGAATATGGTTGGAGGATCAATTTACCAAAAAGTTTGTTGATTCCTCAGACAAGGGTAACCTTTTTAGGTTTCCTGATAGATTCAGTGTCCTTGACTCTGTCTCTGACAGACAAGAGACGTCTGAAATTGGTTTCAGCTTGTCGAAACTTTCAGTCTCAATCTTTCCCTTCAGTAGCCTTATGCATGGAAATTCTAGGTCTTATGACTGCTGCATTGGACGCTGTTCCCTTTGCTCGTTTTCACATGCGACCTCTTCAGCTCTGTATGCTGAACCAGTGGTGCAGGGATTATACAAAGATATCTCAATTAATATCTTTAAAACCGATTGTTCGACACTTTCTGACGTGGTGGACAGGCCACCATTGTTTAATTCAGGGGGCTTCTTTTTGTTCTTCCAACCTGGACGGAGATTTCAACAGATGCAAGTCTGACAGGTTGGGGAGCTGTTTGGGGGTCTCTGACAGCACAAGGGGTTTGGGAATCTCAGGAGGTGAGATTACCAATCAATATTTTGGAACTCTGTGCAATTTTCAGAGCTCTTCAGTCATGGCCTCTTCTAAAGAGAGAGTCGTTCATTTGTTTTCAGACGGACAATGTCACAACTGTGGCATATGTCAATCATCAAGGAGGGACTCACAGTCCTCTGGCTATGAAAGAAGTATCTTGAATACTTGTATTGGTGGAATCCAGCTCCTGTCTAATTTCTGCTGTTCATATCCCAGGTATAGACAATTGGGAAGCGGATTATCTCAGTCGCCAAACGTTACATCCGGGCGAATGGTCTCTTCACCCAGAGGTATTTCTTCCAAGAGTAATCTCCAAGGTTCTGAAGGAATGCTCGTTTGTTCTGCTGGTGGCTCCAGCATGGCCTCACAGGTTTTTGTATGCGGATATTGTCCGGATGGCCACTTGCCATCCGTGGACTCTTCCATTAAGACCAGACCTTCTGTCACAAGGTCCTTTTTTCCATCAGGATCTCAAATCCTTAAATTTGAAGGTATGGAGATTGAACGCTTGATTCTCAGTCAAAGAGGTTTCTCTGACTCTGTGATTAATACTATGTTACAGGCTCGTAAATCTGTATCTAGGAAGATATATTATAGAGTCTGGAAGATTTACATTTCTTGGTGTCTTTCTCATCATTTTTCCTGGCATTCTTTTAGAATTCCGAGAATTTTACAGTTTCTTCAGGATGGTTTGGATAAAGGTTTGTCTGCAAGTTCCTTGAAAGGACAAATCTCTGCTCTTTCTGTTCTTTTTCACAGAAAGATTGCTAATCTTCCTGATATTCATTGTTTTGTACAAGCTTTGGTTCGTATAAAACCTGTTATTAAGTCAATTTCTCCTCCTTGGAGTTTGAATTTGGTTCTGGGGGCTCTTCAAGCTCCTCCATTTGAACCTATGCATTCACTGGACATTAAATTACTTTCTTGGAAAGTTTTGTTTCTTTGACCATCTCTTCTGCTAGAAGAGTTTCTGAATTATCTGCTCTTTCTTGTGAGTCTCCTTTTCTGATTTTTCATCAGGATAAGGCGGTGTTGCGAACTTCTTTTAAATTTTTACCTAAGGTTGTGAATTCTAACAACATTAGTAGAGAAATTGTGGTTTCTTCATTATGTCCTAATCCTAAGAATTCTAAGGAGAGATCATTGCATTCTTTGGATGTAGTTAGAGTTTTGAAATATTATGTTGAAGCTACTAAGAATTTCCGAAAGACTTCTAGTCTTTTTGTTATCTTTTCCGGTTCTAGAAAAGGTCAGAAGGCCTCTGCCATTTCCTTGGCGTCTTGGTTGAAATCTTTAATTCATCATGCTTATGTCGAGTCGGGTAAAACTTCGCCTCAAAGGATTACAGCTCATTCTACTAGGTCAGTTTCTATTTCCTGGGCGTTTAGGAATGAAGCTTCAGTTGATCAGATTTGCAAAGCAGCCACTTGGTCTTCTTTGCATACTTTTACTAAATTCTACCATTTTGATGTGTTTTCTTCTTCTGAAGCAGTTTTTGGTAGAAAAGTTCTTCAGGCAGCTGTTTCAGTTTGATTCTTCTGCTTATAATTTCAGTTTTTTTTCATTATAAGATTTAAACTTTATTTTGGGTGTGGATTATTTTCAGCGGAATTGGCTGTCTTTATTTTATCCCCCCCTCTCTAGTGACTCTTGCGTGGAAGATCCACATCTTGGGTATTCATTATCCTATACGTCACTAGCTCATGGACTCTTGCTAATTACATGAAAGAAAACATAATTTATGTAAGAACTTACCTGATAAATTCATTTCTTTCATATTAGCAAGAGTCCATGAGGCCCACCCTTTTTGTGGTGGTTATAATTTTTTTGTATAAAGCACAATTATTCCAATTCCTTATTTTTTATGCTTTCGCACTTTTGTCTTATCACCCCACTTCTTGGCTATGCGTTAAACTGATTTGTGGGTGTGGTGAGGGGTGTATTTATAGGCATTTTGAGGTTTGGGAAACTTTGCCCCTCCTGGTAGGAATGTATATCCCATACGTCACTAGCTCATGGACTCTTGCTAATATGAAAGAAATGAATTTATCAGGTAAGTTCTTACATAAATTATGTTTTTGGTAGCTATATCTTCTGCTCGAAGAGTTTCAGAATTGTCTGCTTTGCAGTGTAATTCACCCTATCTGGTGTTCCATGCAGATAAGTTAGTTTTGCGTACCAAACCTGGTTTTCTTCCTAAAGTTGTTTCTAATAAGAACATTAACCAGGAAATCATTGTTCCTTCTCTGTGTCCTAATCCAGCTTCTAAGAAGGAACGGCTTTTACACAATCTTGATGTGGTTCGTGCTTTGAAATTCTATTTACAAGCAACTAAGGATTTCAGACAAACATCATCTTTGTTTGTTGTCTATTCTGGTAAGAGGAGAGGTCAAAAAGCGACGGCTACCTCTTTTTCCTTCTGGTTGAAAAGCATCATCCGATTGGCTTATGAGACTGCTGGGCAGCAGCCTCCTGAACGAATTACAGCTCATTCCACCAGAGCTGTGGCTTCCACTTGGGCCTTCAAGAATGAGGCCTTCTGTTAAACAGATTTGTAAGGCAGCGACTTGGTCTTCACTGCATACTTTTGCCAAATTTTACAAATTCGATACTTTTGCTTCTTCGGAGGCTATTTTTGGGAGAAAGGTTTTGCAAGCAGTGGTGCCTTCCGTTTAGGTTACCTGTCTTGTTCCCTCCCTTCATCCGTGTCCTAAAGCTTTGGTATTGGTATCCCACAAGTAAGGATGAATCCGTGGACTGGATACACCTTGCAAGAGAAAACAGAATTTATGCTTACCTGATAAATTACTTTCTCTTGCGGTGTATCCAGTCCACGGCCTGCCCTGGCAATTAAGTCAGGTTAAAATTTCTTGTTTAAACTACAGTCACCACTGCACCCTATGGTTTCTCCTTTTTCTCCTAACCGTCGGTCTAATGACTGGGGGTCGGAGCCAGAGGAGGAGCTATATGGACAGCTTTGCTGTGTGCTCTCTTTGCCACTTCCTGTAGGGAATGAGAATATCCCACAAGTAAGGATGAATCTGTGGGCTGGATACACCTTGCAAGAGAAAGAGGCCCCTTGAATTAAACGATGGTGATCCAACCACCAAGTCAGATAAGATCGAACATTGGGATTTAAGGATATTAATTTTGATATATTTGTATAATCCCTGCACCATTGGTTCAGCATACAAAGCTGAAGTGGTCTCAAGTGAAAACGAGCAAAAGGGATCACGTCCGATGCAGCAGTCATGAGACCTAGAATTTCCATGCACAAAGCTACTGAAGGGAACGATTGAGACTGAAGGATTCGACAAACTGACACCAATTTCAGACGTCTCTTTTCTGTTAGAGACAAAGTCATGGACACTGAATCTATTTGGAAACCCAAAAAGGTTATCCTTGTCTGAGGAATCAAGGAACTCTTTGGTAAATTGATCCTCCAACCATGTCTTTGAAGAAACAACACAAGTTAATTCGTAGGAGATTCTGCAGAATGTAAAGACTGAGCAAGTACCAAGATATCGTCCAAATAAGGAAATACCGCAATACCCTGTTCTCTGATTACAGAGAGAAGGGCACAGAGAACCTTTGAAAAGATCCTTGGGGAATGAGAATATCCCACAAGTAAGGATGAATCCGTGGACTGGATACACCGCAAGAGAAAGTAATTTATCAGGTAAGCATAAATTCTGTTTTTGTTCGTCCAACCTGGACTGTGATCTCAACAGATGCGAGTCTTTCAGGCTGGGGAGCTGTATGGGGATCTCTGACAGCGCAGGGGGTTTGGGAATATCAGGAGGCGAGATTACCAATCAACATTTTGGAACTCCGTGAGATTTTCAGAGCTCTTCAGTTCTGGCCTCTTCTGAAGAGAGAATCGTTTATTTGTTTTCAGACAGACAATGTCACAACCGTGGCGTATGTCAATCATCAAGGAGGGACTCACAGTCCTCAGGCTATGAAAGAAGTATCTCGGATACTTGTATGGGCGGAATCCAGCTCCTGTCTAATCTCTGCGATTCACATCCCAGGTATAGACAATTGGGAAGCGGATTATCTCAGTCGCCAGACGCTACATCCGGGCGAATGGTCTCTTCACTCAGAGGTATTTCTTCAGATTGTTCAAATTTGGGGAATTCCAGAAATAGATCTGATGGCCTCTCATCTAAACAAGAAACTTCCCATGTATCTGTCCAGATCCAGGGATCCTCAGGCGGAAGCAGTGGACGCGTTGTCGCTTCCTTGGAATTATCAACCTGCTTATATCTTTCCGCCTCTAGTTCTTCTTCCAAAAGTGATTTCCAAAATCCTAATGGAACGTTCATTTGTACTGCTGGTGGCTCCAGCATGGCCTCACAGGTTTTGGTATGCGGATCTTGTTCGGATGGCCAGTTGCCAACCTTGGACACTTCCGTTAAGGCCAGACCTTCTTTCTCAAGGCCCATTTTTCCATCAAATCATTAAATATGAAGGTATGGAGATTGAATGCTTGATACTTTGTCATAGAGGTTTCTCTGACTCAGTGATTAATACTATGTTACAGGATAGTAAATCTGTGTCTAGGAAGATTTATTACCGAGTCTGGAAGACTTACATTTCTTGGTGTTCTTCTCATAAATTCTCTTGGCATTCTTTTAGAATTCCTAGAATTTTACAGTTTCTTCAGGATGGTTTGGATAAAGGTTTGTCTGCAAGTTCCTTGAAAGGACAAATGTCTGCTCTTTCTGTTCTTTTTCACAGAAAGATTGCTAATCATCCTGATATTCATTGTTTTGTACAGGCTTTGGTTCGTATCAAGCCTGTCATTAAGTCAATCTCTCCTCCTTGGAGTCTTAATTTGGTTCTGATGGCTTTACAGGCTCCTCCATTTGAACCTATGCATTCTCTGGATATTAAATTACTTTCTTGGAAAGTTTTGTTCCTTTTGGCCATCTCTTCTGCTAGAAGAGTTTCTGAGTTATCTGCTCTTTCTTGTGAATCTCCTTTTCTGATTTTTCATCAGGATAAGGCGGTGTTGCGGACTTCATTTAAATTTTTGCCTAAAGTTGTGAATTCTAACAACATTAGTAGATAAATTGTTGTCCCTTCATTGTGTTCTAATCCTAAGAATTCTCTGGAGAGATCTTTACATTCTTTGGATGTAGTAAGAGCTTTGAAATATTATGTTGAAGCTACTAAAGGTTTCAGAAAGACTTCTAGTCTATTTGTTATCTTTTCTGGTTCTAGGAAAGGTCAGAAGGCTTCTGCCATTTATTTGGCTTCTTGGTTAAAGTCTTTGATTCATCTTGCTTATGTGGAGTCGGGTAAATCCCCGTCTCAAAGGATTACGGCTCATTCTACTAGGTCAGTTTCTACTTCCTGGGCTTTTAGGAATGAAGCTTCTGTTAATCAGATTTGCAAAGCGGCAACTTGGTCTTCTTTGCATACTTTTACTAAATTCTACCATTTTGATGTTTTCTCTTCTTCTGAAGCAGTTTTTGGTAGAAAAGTACTTCAGGCAGCCGTTTCAGTTTGATTCTTCTGCTTATAATTTCAGTTTTTTTTTCATTATAAGATTAAAACTTTTTGATTTGGGTTGTGGATTATTTTTTTAGCGGAATTGGCTGTCTTTATTTTATCCCTCCCTCTCTAGTGACTTGCGTGGAAGTTCCACATCTTGGGTATCTGCTATCCCATACGTCACTAGCTCATGGACTCTTGCTAAGTACATGAAAGAAAACAATTTATGTAAGAACTTACCTGATAAATTCATTTGAGGACCACCTTTTTTTGTGGTGGTTATGATTTTGTTTGTATAAAGCACAATTATTCCAATTCCTTATTTTTGATGCTTTCGCTCCTTTCTTATCACCCCACTTCTTGGCTATTCGTTAAACTGAATTGTGGGTGTGGTGAGGGGTGTATTTATAGGCATTTTGAGGTTTGGGAAACTTTGCCCCTCCTGGTAGGAATGTATATCCCATACGTCACTAGCTCATGGACTCTTGCTAATATGAAAGAAATGAATTTATCAGGTAAGTTCTTACATAAATTATGTTTTCTAACAGGAACTGAAAAGCTCACAATTTCAGAATGTAATTACAGGCAAAGAGGACAAAATAAATAATGAAAGTATATTGCAGAGTTGTTTTATTATATACAATTTATCATTTTATATTACCATCTCAAAGTGTTTAATGTCCCTTTAATTAACCTGTTTTTTCCTCTGCTGAAATTAGCTTTTTTATTATGGAGTGTGTATAAAAATGAGAATCAGTATTACCTTATGTATAATTGGACTTTGTAGTCCTTGATTAGCTGAGAATAAGGTTAGTAATGCCATGTAATAATACAAAGTTTAATTAAATGGTCAGTAAACAGCTTATAATTACTGTATTTTTCTGTGGTCTTTCAATATAGTAGCATATCAGCAATGTCTGAAACCTTGTTTGCTGCCATTGTTTTTCAGTCGCCAAACTTCACCTATCACTTATTACGTGAGTCAATCTTTACTTGAGTCTGGAAAAGACCTCTGTCGTGTTAAATAACGCTTCATTTTTTTAGCTTCAGTAGAAATGTTAAGATAACAAACTGCAAAGTAAAAACAGATGTGTGGCAAGGTTATGCCGTGAAAGCCTGCTGTGTTGCAGGAAAAGTGTACAAAATAAATAATGAACATTTAGTGCATAGCTGTTTTATTATGGATAATTAAGCATTTTAAATTGGTCATAAGGTGTTTACTGTCCCTGTAGGGAATGAGGAAAAGCTACATGTGCATTATTGATTTTACCATTTGAGAAAGTTAGAAAAGGTCAGAGTTACAAAATAGACTTATGTCACACTTAGAGCATGAGCAAATATATCAAAAGCGCATACTGCTTTGTACACCTTTCGCATACATTAGAATATACAATTTTTGGCCAACAACAAATACAATTTAGTAAATATATCACACCACAGGTGTATTATAAGGCATATACACTCATGTTTGTGTGTAAACATGATATTCTTGTAGCTAAAAAAACAGGCATATTTGAAGCAGGCAGTATCACAATACAGTATCACAATACTTCAAAAACTACATATTCTGTAAAAGTCGTCCAATGCTAATTTGACATTTTTTTAATGGGGTTCAGTTAAGCAAAACATTATAAAACAATTTGATCTATTTTTAGTTTTATTTGAATCCAGTTCTTTGTGATTTTCTCTACATTTTTGTTTGAATGTCTTCATCCTTCTACTGATTAATTGGGCTTTAGAGAGCAATTTCACTGGCTACTTGTATCTTATTTATGACCATCATATGTGTGTGTCTGTTATACGGTGTTAGTGTATAGTGTTGGTTAATCCTGGAGTTCTATGCTAGTGTTATTTATATGTGGCACTTTATGCTTGTATATTGGGTTTCATATAATTGGAGCATCTCCTTGACTTGGGGTTTAAATGCCTGCACAATACTGGCCAAATTCCCAGTATCCACGTGGATTTCAAAATTAGCAAATAGATGGAATTTCACAGAAGGTAATGTTATCCTGACTGCGGATGTGATTTGGTAATGCTAAGTTACTTTCTGAAGATTCCATGGGAGCTAAGAACAAATGTCTCTTCAAACACTGTAGACAGGCTGTGCAGATCACTGACATGCAAGTTTACTAAACAGTTTATATATTTTTGTAATTTTTTAAGCTTTTTAATAGTTGAAATAAGTGTGGCTATTTATTGTGTATGAAGCAGTTACTGCAAGTAGAATTTAGCATATAGAATGCAAATTAATTTACTATATCATATTGTTTTTCATTTGCTACATTGTTTACCTCTTAATGACATATTGTGCTTTATATTGCTATTGCATGCAATCTTGTTTTAAATGTAAAGTCAGGTTAGGAAATATCTGCCCTGGTTAACTGAACATGCTATTCTTGTGAAGCAGAAGTGTCTAAGAGCACCACCTGCCAGCTATGAAGTGGCTGAACATACAAACTACTTCAGAGGGGCTTCCAAGTGCTGAAGGCGCATACAAATTGCCCATTGTCTGTTATATCACTCAATACACAATTCCAAATTGCCTCTGGAAGCAACATTAGCACATGAACTGTGGGTTACAAGCTTCATAAAATGAGTTTCCATGTGAGCTGTACACAAGCCTCAAATCCACATGTGTAATGCCAACTGACTCTGGAGCAGTGGACATGTTCTGTAGAGTGGTGAATCAAGCTTCACTGTCTAGCAGTATGATGGAAGAATCTGGGTGTGGCAGATGCCATTAGAACGCTACTTACTGGAGGACTTGGCCTTTTGTAAAGGTTGATGGAGAAGGGATAATGGTCTCAGGCTGTTTTTGAGGGTTTGGGCAAGGTCCCTTAGTTCTACAGAAGGGTCATCTTAATGCAACCAACTTTTTAGCAGCAGTTTGGGGATGGCCATTTCCTGTTTCAACATGACTGTGCCCCAATGATTCATAAATACATGGTTTGTTGAGTAGCCCTAACCTCAACCTCATTGAACACTTGAGATTAATTGGAATGCTGATTGCAAGCCAGAGCTTCTTGTCCGACACCAGTGCCTGACCTCCTGAATGCTCATTTGGCTGTATGAGATGTACAACAAGCTCACATTGGTGTGATGTTTAGGTGTTAACATTATTTTGGTCACATAGTGTATCTGTAAACAACTGTAATGTAATATGAACAAACCCCTTGAATTTATTGGTTAGTGGACCACACAAGTTAAGAACCTCTGGCGTAAATTGACTTCAGAGATTTTGTTTATGGGATCTTAAATGCATCTTTTATTCCTTAGCTCTGCTCTTTTTTTTTCTTCTTTTTTTTTTAATATTTCTTTTTAAAATTTAGTATGACTTTATTTTAATTTATATAAATAATGTCTGTATAACCACAAAGGATAACTTCTACAATCTGCATAGATGTTTTAAATAGGGAGCTAGAGAAGTGGCCATAATGGTATATCTAGCGATGTTTGTTTCCCTTGATGATCAACTTTGCTTGACCTATTAGTCCTGGCTCACCTTCTTTTCTCTGGCTAAACATACACATTTTAAAGTTATGTTTTATGGAGAAATGAATGGTACTGCACATGGAAATTACAAATATCATAGACTCTTTTCTGTGTTCACTGTAACTATTGCAACTATCTTACAGCCACTCATTGCTTCTGTTTTATTTTTAGATCAGCTGGAGTGGATGGTGACCCTGTGTGGAGCTTCACTAGTCAAGGATCCTCAACATTTTAAACATAGTTTGGTAAGCATTTGCATACTTTTTTTTGCAACCAGTAGGTCATAATTTTGAATTGTCCAGTCTCAATGTCAGTCTGGATTTAGTGTAGCCTATTCCATAATTGAGATTAAGCCCTGTACAAAAGGGATTCTTCTTTGATTTTCATAATGTAGATGAATATTAAGTCTACGTATCAGCAGTTCCAAAACATTCATTACCCTAAAAATATCAAAACACTTATTTTAGTAGCTAGTTGTCTCCATGTATTGCTCACGATTCTTACAAACCCAGCAAGAAAAACCTAATGAATAAACACCAATAACCATCTTGATAAATTAAGAAGTGCCACATTAGTAGCCTAAATTGGACCCTCATGGCCACGTCATTATTTATAAAGGATAGTTTTCTTAGCTTTTGCGTTCCGTAAAATACAGTTGTAATAACATCTGGGATGTGTTCAAAAGCTTTTTTTTATTGTGAGATTTCAGTTTGCAGAATAGAACCTCATGGCCAGTTTAGTCTGCCATTCACTCCACTGAAAAAGCATTTGCATATTGCTTGCGGTAGCTTTGTTTTTTCAAGACTCCCTAATTATTTTTGTCTTCATTATATCTGAAAAAGTTTTTTGTTTTTTTTTACACCATCTTTATAGTAGAACCTTTGCAATTAAAGGGATATGAAATCCAAAAATATTCTTACATGATTCACATAGAGCATTTAAAGCACTACTAGCTAGCTGCTGATTGGTGGATGCACATAAATGCCTCCTATTATTGAATCACCTGATGTGTTCATCTAGCTCCCAGTAGTGCATTGATGGTTTTTTCTTTCATGTAATTGGCAAGAGTCCATGAGCTAGTGACGTATGGGATATACAATCCTACCAGGAGGGGCAAAGTTTCCCAAACCTCAAAATGCCTATAAATACACCCCTCACCACACCCACAATTCAGTTTTACAAACTTTGCCTCCTATGGAGGTGGTGAAGTAAGTTTGTGCTAAGATTTCTACGTTGATATGCGCTTCTCAGCATTGTTGAAGCCCGATTATTCTCAGAGTACAGCGAATGTCAGAGGGACGTGAAGGGAGTATCACTTATTGAATATGATGATTTCCCTAACGGGGGTCTATTTCATGGGTTCTCTGTTATCGGTCGTAGAGATTCATCTCCTACCTCCCTTTTCAGATCGACGATATACTCTCAATTTACCATTACCTCTACTGATAACTGTTTCAGTACTGGTTTGGCTATCTGCTATATGTGGATGGGTGTCTTTTGGCAAGTATGTTTTTTATTACTTAAGACACCTCAGCTATGGTTTGGCACTTTATGCATTTATATAAAGTTCTAAATATATGTTTCTTTCATGTAATTAACAAGAGTCCATGAGCTAGTGACGTATGGGATATACATTCCTACCAGGAGGGGCAAAGTTTCCCAAACCTTAAAATGCCTATAAATACACCCCTCACCACACCCACAAATCAGTTTTACAAACTTTGCCTCCAAGGGAGGTGGTGAAGTAAGTTTGTGCTAGATTCTACGTTGATATGCGCTCCGCAGCAAGTTGGAGCCCGGTTTTCCTCTCAGCGTGCAGTGAATGTCAGAGGGATGTGAGGAGAGTATTGCCTATTGAATGCAGTGATCTCCTTCTACGGGGTCTATTTCATAAGGTTCTCTGTTATCGGTCGTAGAGATTCATCTCTTACCTCCCTTTTCAGATCGACGATATACTCTTATATTTACCATTTCCTCTACTGATTCTCGTTTCAGTACTGGTTTGGCTTTCTACAAACATGTAGATGAGTGTCCTGGGGTAAGTAAGTCTTATTTTCTGTGACACTCTAAGCTATGGTTGGGCACTTTATTTATAAAGTTCTAAATATATGTATTCAAACATTTATTTGCCTTGACTCAGAATGTTCAACTTTCCTTATTTCCAGACAGTCAGTTTCATATTTGGGATTATGCTTTAATTATCATATTTTTCTTACCTCAAAAATTTGACTTTTTCCCTATGGGCTGTTAGGCTCGCGGGGGCTGAAAATGCTTCATTTTATTGCGTCATTCTTGGCGCGGACTTTTTTGGCGCAAAAATTCATTTCGTTTCCGGCGTCATACGTTTCGCCGGAAGTTGCGTCATTTTTTTGACGTTATTTTGCGCCAAAAATGTCGGCGTTCCGGATGTGGCGTCATTTTTGGCGCCAAAAGCATTTAGGCGCCAAATAATGTGGGCGTCTTATTTGGCGCCAAAAAATATGGGCGTCGTTTTTGTCTCCACATTATTTCAGTCTCATTTTTCATTTGCTTCTGGTTGCTAGAAGCTTGATGTTTGGCATTTTTTTCCCATTCCTGAAACTGTCTTATAAGGAATTTGATCTATTTTGCTTTATATGTTGTTTTTTCTCTTACATATTGCAAGATGTCTCACGTTGCATCTGAGCCAGAAGATACTACAGGAAAACCTCTGCCTGCTGGATCTACCAAAGCTAAGTGTATCTGCTGTAAACTTTTGGTAGCTATTCCTCCAGCTGTTGTTTGTATTAAATGTCATGACAAACTTGTTAATGCAGATAATATTTCCTTTAGTGATGTACCATTGCCTGTTGCAGTTCCCTCAACATCTAAGGTGCAGAATGTTCCTGATAACATAAGAGATTTTGTTTCTGAATCCATAAAGAAGGCTTTGTCTGTTATTTCTCCTTCTAGTAAACGTAAAAAGTCTTTTAAATCTTCTCTCTCTACAGATGAATTTTTAAATGAACACCATCATTCTGATTCTTTGGACTCTTCTGGTTCAGAGGATTCTGTCTCAGAGATTGATGCTGATAAATCTTCATATTTATTTAAGATGGAATTTATTCGCTCTTTACTTAAAGAAGTACTAATTGCTTTAGAAATAGAGGATTCTAGTCCTCTTGATACTAATTCTATACGTTTGGATAAAGTTTTTAAAGCTCCTGCGGTTATTCCAGAAGTCTTTCCTGTTCCTAATGCTATTTCTGCAGTAATTGCTAAGGAATGGGATAGATTGGGTAATTCATTTACTCCTTCTAAACGTTTTAAGCAATTATATCCTGTTCCGCCTGACAGATTAGAATTTTGGGACAAAATCCCTAAAGTTGATGGGGCTATTTCTACCCTTGCTAAACGTACTACCATTCCTACATCAGATGGTACCTCGTTTAAGGATCCTTTAGATAGAAAAATTGAATCTTTTCTAAGGAAGGCTTATCTATGTTCAGGTAATCTTCTTAGACCTGCTATATCATTGGCTGATGTTGCTGCAGCTTCAACTTTTTGGTTGGAAACTCTAGCGCAACAAGTAACAAATCGTGATTCTCATGATATTATTATTCTTCTCCAGCATGCTAATAATTTCATCTGTGATGCCATTTTTGATATTATTAGAGTTGATGTTAGATTTATGTCTCTGGCTATCTTAGCCAGAAGAGCTTTATGGCTTAAAACTTGGAATGCTGATATGGCTTCTAAATCAACTCTACTTTCCATTTCTTTCCAGGGAAACAAATTATTTGGTTCTCAGTTGGATTCTATTATTTCAACTGTTACTGGTGGGAAAGGAACTTTTTTACCACAGGATAAAAAGTCTAAAGGTAAAAACAGGGCTAACAATCGTTTTCGTTCCTTTCGTTTCAACAAAGAACAAAAGCCTGATCCTTCGTCCTCAGGAGCAGTTTCAGTTTGGAAACCATCTCCAGTCTGGAATAAATCCAAGCCTGCTAGAAAGGCAAAGCCTGCTTCTAAGTTCACATGAAGGTACGGCCTTCATTCCAGTTCAGCTGGTAGGGGGCAGGTTACGTTTTTTCAAAGAAATTTGGATCAGTTCTGTTCACAATCTTTGGATTCAGAACATTGTTTCAGAAGGGTACAGGATTGGTTTCAAGATGAGACCTCCTGCAAAGAGATTTTTTCTTTCCCATGTCCCAGTAAATCCAGTGAAAGCTCAAGCATTTCTGAATTGTGTTTCAGATCTAGAGTTGGCTGGAGTAATTATGCCAGTTCCAGTTCCGGAACAGGGGATGGGGTTTTATTCAAATCTCTTCATTGTACCAAAGAAGGAGAATTCCTTCAGACCAGTTCTGGATCTAAAATTATTGAATCGTTATGTAAGGATACCAACGTTCAAGATGGTAACTGTAAGGACTATATTGCCTTTTGTTCAGCAAGGGAATTATATGTCCACAATAGATTTACAGGATGCATATCTGCATATTCCGATTCATCCAGATCATTATCAGTTCCTGAGATTCTCTTTTCTAGACAAGCATTACCAATTTGTGGCTCTACCGTTTGGCCTTGCTACAGCTCCAAGAATTTTCACAAAGATTCTCGGTGCCCTTCTGTCTGTAATCAGAGAACAGGGTATTGTGGTATTTCCTTATTTGGACGATATCTTGGTACTTGCTCCGTCTTTACATTTAGCAGAGTCTCATACGAATCGACTTGTGTTGTTTCTTCAAGATCATGGTTGGAGGATCAATTTACCAAAAAGTTCTTTGATTCCTCAAACAAGGGTAACCTTTCTGGGTTTCCAGATAGATTCAGTGTCCATGACTTTGTCTTTAACAGACAAGAGATGTCTAAAATTGATTACAGCCTGTCGAAACCTTCAGTCTCAATCATTCCCTTCGGTAGCCTTATGCATGGAAATTCTAGGTCTTATGACTGCTGCATCGGACGCGATCCCCTTTGCTCGTTTTCACATGCGACCTCTTCAGCTCTGTATGCTGAACCAATGGTGCAGGGATTACACGAAGATATATCAATTAATATCTTTAAAACCGATTGTTCGGCACTCTCTAACGTGGTGGACAGATCACCATCGTTTAATTCAGGGGGCTTCTTTTGTTCTTCCGACCTGGACTGTAATTTCAACAGATGCAAGTCTCACAGGTTGGGGAGCTGTGTGGGGATCTCTGACGGCACAAGGAGTTTGGGAATCTCAGGAGGTGAGATTACCGATCAATATCTTGGAACTCCGTGCAGTTTTCAGAGCTCTTCAGTTTTGGCCTCTTCTGAAGAGAGAATCGTTCATTTGTTTTCAGACAGACAATGTCACAACTGTGGCATACATCAATCATCAAGGAGGGACTCACAGTCCTCTGGCTATGAAAGAAGTATCTCGAATTTTGGTTTGGGCGGAATCCAGCTCCTGTCTAATCTCTGCGGTTCATATCCCAGGTGTAGACAATTGGGAAGCGGATTATCTCAGTCGCCAAACGTTGCATCCGGGCGAATGGTCTCTTCACCCAGAGGTATTTCTTCAGATTGTTCAAATGTGGGGGCTCCCAGAGATAGATCTGATGGCCTCTCATCTAAACAAGAAACTTCCCAGGTATCTGTCCAGATCCCGGGATCCTCAGGCGGAGGCAGTGGATGCATTATCACTTCCTTGGAAGTATCATCCTGCCTATATCTTTCCGCCTCTAGTTCTTCTTCCAAGAGTAATCTCCAAGATTCTGAGGGAATGCTCGTTTGTTCTGCTAATAGCTCCGGCATGGCCTCACAGGTTTTGGTATGCGGATCTTGTCCGGATGGCATCTTGCCCACCATGGACTCTTCCGTTAAGACCAGACCTTCTGTCTCAAGGTCCTTTTTTCCATCCGGATCTGAAATCCTTAAATTTAAAGGTATGGAGATTGAACGCTTGATTCTTGGTCATAGAGGTTTCTCTGACTCCGTGATTAATACTATGTTACAGGCTCGTAAATCTGTATCTCGAGAGATATATTATAGAGTCTGGAAGACTTATATTTCTTGGTGTCTTTCTCATCATTTTTCTTGGCATTCTTTTAGAATACCGAGAATTTTACAGTTTCTTCAGGATGGTTTAGATAAGGGTTTGTCCGCGAGTTCTTTGAAAGGACAAATCTCCGCTCTTTCTGTTCTTTTTCACAGAAAGATTGCTATTCTTCCTGATATTCATTGTTTTGTACAAGCTTTGGTTCGTATAAAACCTGTCATTAAGTCAATTTCTCCTCCATGGAGTTTGAATTTGGTTTTGGGAGCTCTTCAAGCTCCTCCGTTTGAACCTATGCATTCATTGGACATTAAATTACTTTCTTGGAAAGTTTTGTTCCTTTTGGCCATCTCTTCTGCTAGAAGAGTTTCTGAATTATCTGCTCTTTCGTGTGAGTCTCCTTTTCTGATTTTTCATCAGGATAAGGCGGTGTTGCGAACTTCTTTTGAATTTTTACCTAAAGTTGTGAATTCCAACAACATTAGTAGAGAAATTGTGGTTCCTTCATTATGTCCTAATCCTAAGAATTCTAAGGAGAAATCATTGCATTCTTTGGATGTTGTTAGAGCTTTGAAATATTATGTTGAAGCTACGAAATCTTTCCGTAAGACTTCTAGTCTATTTGTTATCTTTTCCGGTTCTAGGAAAGGCCAGAAAGCTTCTGCCATTTCTTTGGCATCTTGGTTGAAATCTTTAATTCATCTTGCCTATGCTGAGTCGGGTAAAATTCCGCCTCAAAGAATTACAGCTCATTCTACTAGGTCAGTTTCTACTTCCTGGGCGTTTAGGAATGAAGCTTCGGTTGACCAGATCTGCAAAGCAGCAACTTGGTCCTCTTTGCATACTTTTACTAAATTCTACCATTTTGATGTATTTTCTTCTTCTGAAGCAGTTTTTGGTAGAAAAGTTCTTCAGGCAGCGGTTTCAGTTTGAATCTTCTGCTTATGTTTTTTGTTAAACTTTATTTTGGGTGTGGATTATTTTCAGCAGGAATTGGCTGTCTTTATTTTATCCCTCCCTCTCTAGTGACTCTTGTGTGGAAAGATCCACATCTTGGGTAGTCATTATCCCATACGTCACTAGCTCATGGACTCTTGTTAATTACATGAAAGAAAACATAATTTATGTAAGAACTTACCTGATAAATTCATTTCTTTCATATTAACAAGAGTCCATGAGGCCCACCCTTTTTTGTGGTGGTTATGATTTTTTTGTATAAAGCACAATTATTCCAATTCCTTATTTTATATGCTTCGCACTTTTTTTCTTATCACCCCACTTCTTGGCTATTCGTTAAACTGATTTGTGGGTGTGGTGAGGGGTGTATTTATAGGCATTTTAAGGTTTGGGAAACTTTGCCCCTCCTGGTAGGAATGTATATCCCATACGTCACTAGCTCATGGACTCTTGTTAATATGAAAGAAATGAATTTATCAGGTAAGTTCTTACATAAATTATGTTATTGTACTTATATTTGCCATGAGTCAGGTTCATGTATTTCCTTCTGCAGACTGTCAGTTTCATATTTGGGGAATATAAACATTTTTTAAGAAATTTTTTTCTTACCTGGGGTTTAGTCTTTTTTTCAATTGACTACTTCTTGCAAATTGCGGGCGGTATTAGGCCCGTGGGTGCGCTAAATGCTATACTTTATTGCGTCATTCTATGACGCAACTTCGTCATTTCCGGCGTCATAGTTGACGCCGAAGCCTTACACACGATTGAGTCATTAGTGACGAGAGTGTGTCATTTCCGGTTATTATTGGCACCAAAAAAAAATTCAGTTACGTTGTGCGTCATACTTGGCGCCAAACTTTTTCATTATTTTAATACCCCATTGATGTTTGCCTCTTGCCTTTTTCTCTATCAGAGGGCTATGCTATTTGCATTTTTTACCATTCCTGAAACTGTCATATAAGGAAATTGATAAATTTGCTTTATATATTGTTTTTTCTTTTACATTTTGTGTCTCAATCTGATCCTGGCTCAGAAGTTTCTGCGGGAACATTGCTGCCTGACATCGGGTCTACCAAAGCTAAGTGCATTTGTTGTAAGATTGTGGAAATTATTTCACCGAATGTCATTTGTAATAGTTGTCATGATAAACTTTTACATGCAGATAGTGTGTCCATCAGTAATAGTACATTGCCAGTTGCAGTTCCTTCAACTTCTAATGTACATGATATACCTATGAATTTTAAAGAATTTGTTTCTGATTCTATCCAGAAGTCTTTGTCTGCATTTCCACCTTGTAATAAACGTAAAAGGTCTTTTAGAACTTCTCATTCAGTTGATGACATTTCAAATGACCAACAACATAATAATTTATCCTCTTCTGATGAGGATCTATCTAATACAGAAGATCCTTCCTCAGACATTGACACTGACAAATCTACTTATTTATTTAAAATAGAGTATATGCGTTCTTTATTAAAAGAAGTGTTAATTACTTTGGATATTGAGGTAACCAGTCCTCTTGACGTTCAGTCTAATAAACGTTTAAATGCTGTTTTTAAACCTCCTGTGGTTTCTCCAGGGGGTTTTCCTATTCCTGAGGCTATTTCTGATATGATTTCTAAGGAATGGAATAAGCCAGGTACTTCTTTTATTCCTTCTTCAAGGCTTAAAAAATTGTTTCCTTTACCAGCAAATTCTATTGAGTTTTGGGAAAAAATCCCCAAAGTTGATGGGGCTATTTCTACTCTTGCTAAACGTACCACTATTCCTATTGAAGATAGTACTTCCTTTAAGGATCCTTTAGATAGGAAGCTTGAATCTTATCTAAGGAATGCCTATTTATATTCAGGTCATCTTCTCAGACCTGCAATTTCTTTGGCTGATCCTGCGGCTGCATCAACTTTCTGGTTGGAGAATTTAGCGCAACAAGAATTGGATTCTGACATATCTAGCATTATTCGCTTACTGCAATATGCTAATCGTTTTATTTGTGATGCCATTTTTGATGATATCAAAATTGATGTTAGATCCATGTCTTTAGCTATATTAGCTAGAAGAGCTTTGTGGCTTATATCTTGGAATGCTGATATGACCTCTAAATCTAGATTACTATCTCTTTCTTTCCATGGTAATAATTTATTTGGTTCTCATTTGGATTCTATTATTTCAACTGTCACTGGGGGAAAGGGAGTTTTCTTTCATGTAATTAGCAAGAGTCCATGAGCTAGTGACGTATGGGATATACATTCCTACCAGGAGGGGCAAAGTTTCCCAAACCTCAAAATGCCTATAAATACACCCCTCACCACACCCACAAATCAGTTTTACAAACTTTGCCTCCTATGGAGGTGGTGAAGTAAGTTTGTGCTAGAGTCTACGTTGATATGCGCTCCGCAGCAGGTTGGAGCCCGGTTTTCCTCTCAGCGTGCAGTGAATGTCAGAGGGATGTGAGGAGAGTATTGCCTATTTGAATTCAATGATCTCCTTCTACGGGGTCTATTTCATAGGTTCTCTGTTATCGGTCGTAGAGATTCATCTCTTACCTCCCTTTTCAGATCGACGATATACTCTTATATACCATTACCTCTACTGATTCTCGTTTCAGTACTGGTTTGGCTTTCTACTACATGTAGATGAGTGTCCTGGGGTAAGTAAGTCTTATTTTCTGTGACACTCTAAGCTATGGTTGGGCACTTTTATATAAAGTTCTAAATATATGTGTTCAAACATTTATTTGCCTTGACTCAGGATGTTCAACGTTCCTTATTGCAGACAGTCAGTTTCATATTTGGGATAATACATATTGAATAAATCAATTTTTTTCTTACCTTAAAATTTGACTTTTTTCCCCTGTGGGCTGTTAGGCTCGCGGGGGCTGAAAATGCTTCATTTTATTGCGTCATTCTTGGCGCTGACTTTTTTGGCGCAAAAAAATTATTTTCTGTTTCCGGCGTCATACGTGTCGCCGGAAGTTGCTTCATTTTTTTTACTTTTTTTTGCGGCGTTCCGGATGTGGCGTCATTTTGGGGCCAAAAGCATTTAGGCGCCAAATAATGTGGGCGTCTTTTTTGGCGCTAAAAAATATGGGCATCACTTTTGTCTCCACATTATTTAAGTCTCATTATTTATTGCTTCTGGTTGCTAGAATCTTGTTCACTGGCATTTTTTCCCATTCCTGAAACTGTCATTTAAGGAATTTGATCAATTTTGCTTTATATGTTGTTTTTTCTATTACATATTGCAAGATGTCCCAGATTGACCTTGAGTCAGAAGATACTTCTGGAAAGTCGCTGCCTGGTGCTGGATCTACCAAAGTTAAGTGTTTGTAATGAATGTCATGACAAACTTGTTAATGCAGATAATATTTCCTTTAGTAATGTTACATTACCTGTTGCTGTTCCATCAACATCTAATACTCAGAGTGTTCCTGTTAACATAAGAGATTTTGTTTCTAAATCCATTAAGAAGGCTATGTCTGTTATTCCTCCTTCTAGTAAACGTAAAAGGTCTTTTAAAACTTCTCATTTTTCAGATGAATTTTTAAATCAACATCATCATTCTGATTCTGATAATGATTCCTCTGGTTCAGAGGATTCTGTTTCAGAGATTGATGCTGATAAATCTTCATATTTATTCAAAATGGAATTTATTCGTTCTTTACTTAAAGAGGTCTTAATTGCATTAGAAATAGAGGATTCTGGTCCTCTTGATACTAAATCTAAACGTTTAAATAAGATCTTTAAATCTCCTGTAGTTATTCCAGAAGTTTTTCCTGTCCCTGATGCTATTTCTGAAGTAATCTCCAGGGAATGGAATAATTTGGGTAATTCATTTACTCCTTCTAAACGTTTTAAGCAATTATATCCTGTGCTATCTGACAGATTAGAGTTTTGGGACAAAATCCCTAAGGTTGATGGGGCTGTCTCTACTCTTGCTAAACGTACTACTATTCCTACGGCAGATAGTACTTCCTTTAAGGATCCTTTAGATAGGAAGATTGAATCCTTTCTAAGAAAAGCTTACTTATGTTCAGGTAATCTTCTTAGACCTGCTATATCTTTAGCGGATGTTGCTGCAGCTTCAACTTTTTGGTTAGAAGCTTTAGCGCAACAAGTAACCGATCATAATTCTCATAGCATTGTTAATCTTCTTCAACATGCTAATAACTTTATTTGTGATGCCATCTTTGATATCATTAGAGTTGATGTCAGGTATATGTCTCTAGCTATTTTAGCTAGAAGAGCTTTATGGCTTAAAACTTGGAATGCTGATATGTCTTCTAAGTCAACTTTGCTTTCCCTTTCTTTCCAGGGTAATAAATTATTTGGTTCTCAGTTGGATTCTATTATCTCAACTGTTACTGGAGGGAAAGGAACTTTTTTACCACAGGATAAAAAAATCTAAAGGTAAATTTAGGTCTAATAATCGTTTTCATTCCTTTCGTCACAACAAGGAACAAAAGCCTGATCCTTCACCCACAGGAGCGGTATCAGTTTGGAAACCATCTCCAGTCTGGAATAAATCCAAGCCTTTTAGAAAACCAAAGCCAGCTCCCAAGTCCACATGAAGGTGCGGCCCTCATTCCAGCCCAGCTGGTAGGGGGCAGATTACGATTTTTCAAAGAAATTTGGATCAATTCAATTCACAATCTTTGGATTCAGAACATTGTTTCAGAAGGGTACAGAATTGGCTTCAAGATAAGGCCTCCTGCAAAGAGATTTTTTCTTTCCCGTGTCCCAGTAAATCCGGCGAAGGCTCAAGCATTTCTGAAATGTGTTTCAGATCTAGAGTTGGCTGGAGTAATTATGCCAGTTCCAGTTCTGGAACAGGGGCGGGGGTTTTATTCAAATCTCTTCATTGTACCAAAGAAGGAGGATTCCTTCAGACCAGTTCTGGATCTAAAAATATTGAATCGTTATGTAAGGATACCAACATTCAAAATGGTAACTATAAGGACTATCCTGCCTTTTGTTCAGCATGGGCATTATATGTCCACAATAGATTTACAGGATGCATATCTGCATATTCTGATTCATCCAGATCACTATCAGTTTCTGAGATTCTCTTTCCTAGACAAGCATTACCAGTTTGTGGCTCTGTCGTTTGGCCTAGCAACAGCTTCAAGAATTTTTACTAAGATTCTCGGTGCCCTTCTGTCTGTAATCAGAGAACAGGGTATTGTGGTATTTCCTTATTTGGACGATATCTTGGTACTTGCTCAGTCTTCACATTTAGCAGAATCTCATACGAATCGACTTGTGTTGTTTCTTCGAGATCATGGTTGGAGGATCAATTTACCGAAAAGTTCATAGATTCCTCAGACAAGGGTAACCTTTTTAGGTTTCCAGATAGATTCAGTGTCCATGACTCTGTCTCTGACAGACAAGAGACGTCTAAAATTGATCTCAGCTTGTCGAAACCTTCAGTCTCAATCATTCCCTTCGGTAGCCTTATGCATGGAAATTCTAGGTCTTATGACTGCTGCATCGGACGCGATCCACTTTGCTCGTTTTCACATGCGACCTCTTCAGCTCTGTATGCTGAACCAGTGGTGCAGGGATTACACAAAGATATCTCAATTAATATCTTTAAAACCGATTGTTCGACACTCTCTGACGTGGTGGACAGATCACCATCATTTAATTCAGGGGGCTTCTTTTGTTCTTCCGACCTGGACTGTAATTTCAACAGATGCAAGTCTGACAGGTTGGGGAGCTGTTTGGGGGTCTCTGACAGCACAAGGGGTTTGGGAATCTCTGGAGGTGAGATTACCAATCAATATTTTGGAACTCCGTGCAATTTTCAGAGCTCTTCAGTCATGGCCTCTTCTAAAGAGAGAATCGTTCATTCGTTTTCAGACAGACAATGTCACAACTGTGGCATATATCAATCATCAAGGAGGGACTCACAGTCCTCTGGCTATGAAAGAAGTATCTCGAATACTGGTATGGGCAGAATCCAGCTCCTGTCTAATTTCTGCGGTTCATATCCCAGGTATAGACAATTTGGAAGCGGATTATCTCAGTCGCCAAACGTTACATCCGGGCGAATGGTCTCTTCACCCAGAGGTATTTCTTCAGATTGTTCAAATGTGGGGACTTCCAGAAATAGATCTGATGGCTTCTCATCTAAACAAGAAACTTCCCAGGTATCTGTCCAGATCCAGGGATCCTCAGGCGGAAGCAGTGGATGCATTGTCACTTCCTTGGAAGTATCATCCTGCCTATATCTTTCCGCCTCTAGTTCTTCTTCCAAGAGTAATCTCCAAGATTCTGAAGGAATGCTTGTTTGTTCTGCTGGTGGCTCCAGCATGGCCTCACAGGTTTTGGTATGCGGATCTTGTCCGGATGGCCTCTTGCCAACCCTGGACTCTTCCGTTAAGACCAGACCTTTTGTCGCAAGGTCCTTTTTACCATCAGGATCTCAAATCCTTAAATTTAAAGGTTTGGAGATTGAACGCTTGATTCTCAGTCATAGAGGTTTCTCTGACTCTGTGATTAATACTATGTTACAGGCTCGTAAATCTGTATCTAGGAAGATATATTATAGAGTCTGGAAGACTTACATTTCTTGGTGTCTTTCTCATCATTTTTCATGGCATTCTTTTAGAATTCCGAGAATTTTACAGTTTCTTCAGGATGGTTTGGATAAAGGTTTGTCTGCAAGTTCCTTGAAAGGACAAATCTCTGCTCTTTCTGTTCTTTTTCACAGAAAGATTGCTAATCTTCCTGATATTCATTGTTTTGTACAAGCTTTGGTTCGTATAAAACCTGTTATTAAGTCAATTTCTCCTCCTTGGAGTTTGAATTTGGTTCTGGGGGCTCTTCAAGCTCCTCCGTTTGAACCTATGCATTCTCTGGACATTAAATTACTTTCTTGGAAAGTTTTGTTTCTTTTGGCCATCTCTTCTGCTAGAAGAGTTTCTGAATTATCTGCTCTTTCTTGTGAGTCTCCTTTTCTGATTTTTCATCAGGATGAGGCGGTGTTGCGAACTTCTTTTAAATTTTTTACCTAAGGTTGTGAATTCTAACAACATTAGCAGAGAAATTGTAGTTCCTTCATTATGTCCTAATCCTAAGAATTCTAAGGAGAGATCATTGCATTCTTTGGATGTAGTTAGAGCTTTGAAATATTATGTTGAAGCTAGTAAGAATTTCCGAAAGACTTCTAGTCTATTTGTTATCTTTTCCAGTTCTAAGAAAGGTCAGAAGGCCTCTGCCATTTCTTTGGCATCTTGGTTGAAATCTTTAATTCATCATGCTTATGTCGAGTCGGGTAAAACTCCGCCTCAAAGGATTACAGCTCATTCTACTAGGTCAGTTTCTACTTCCTGGGCGTTTGGAATGAAGCTTCGGTTGATCAGATTTGCAAAGCAGCAACTTGGTCTTCTTTGCATACTTTTACTAAATTCTACCATTTTGATGTGTTTTCTTCTTCTGAAGCAGTTTTTGGTAGAAAAGTACTTCAGGCAGCTGTTTCAGTTTGATTCTTCTGCTTATAAATTCAGTTTTTTTCATTATAAGATTTAAACTTTATTTTGGGTGTGGATTATTTTCAGCGGAATTGGCTGTCTTTATTTTATCCCTCCCTCTCTAGTGACTCTTGCGTGGAAGATCCACATCTTGGGTAGTCATTATCCCATACGTCACTAGCTCATGGACTCTTGCTAATTACATGAAAGAAAACATCATTTATGTAAGAACTTACCTGATAAATTCATTTCTTTCATATTAGCAAGAGTCCATGAGGCCCACCCTTTTTGTGGTGGTTATGATTTTTTGTATAAAGCACAATTATTTCAATTCCTTATTTTTTATGCTTTCGCACTTTTGTCTTATCACCCCACTTCTTGGCTATGCATTAAACTGATTTGTGGGTGTGGTGAGGGGTGTATTTATAGGCATTTTGAGGTTTGGGAAACTTTGCCCCTCCTGGTAGGAATGTATATCCCATACGTCACTAGCTCATGGACTCTTGCTAATATGAAAGAAATGAATTTATCAGGTAAGTTCTTACATAAATTATGTTTTTCTGCCTCTAGATAAAAAACCTAAGGGTAAATCTAAGCCTTCTAACCGTTTTCGTTCCTTTCGTCAAAATAAGGAACAAAAACTCAATCCTTCCCCCAAGGAATCTGTTTCCAATTGGAAGCCTTCCTCAAATTGGAATAAATCCAAGCCATTTAGGAAACCAAAGTCAGCCCCTAAGTCCGCATGAAGGTACGGCCCTCTTTCCAACTCAGCTGGTAGGGGGCAGATTAAGGTTTTTCAAGCATATTTGGATAAATTCTGTTCAAAATCAATGGATTCAGAGCATTGTCTCTCATGGGTATCGAATAGGATTCAGAGTAAGACCTCCTGTGAGAAGATTTATTTCTCTCACGTATCCCAGCAAATCCAGTAAAAGCTCAGGCTTTCCTGAAGTGTGTTTCAGACCTGGAGTCTTCAGGGGTAATCATGCCAGTTCCTTTTCAGGAACAAGGTTTGGGGTTTTATTCAAATCTATTCATTGTCCCAAAGAAGGAAAATTTATTCAGACCAGTTCTGGATCTGAAAATTTTGAATCGTTATGTAAGAGTACCAACTTTCAAGATGGTGACTATAAGGACTATTCTGCCTTTTGTTCAGCGAGGACATTATATGTCCACAATAGACTTGCAGGATGCATACCTTCACATTCCGATTCATCCAGAACATTATCAGTTCCTGAGATTCTCTTTTCTAGACAAGCATTACCAATTTGTTGCTCTTCCATTTGGCCTAGCAACAGCTCCAAGAATCTTTTCAAAGGTTCTAGGTGCCCTACTCTCTGTAATCAGAGAACAGGGTATTGCTGTGTTTCCTTATTTGGACGATATCTTGGTACTAGCTCAGTCTTTACGTTCTGCAGAATCTCACACGAATCAACTAGTGTTGTTTCTTCGGAAACATGGTTGGAGGATCAATTTACCAAAAAGTTTGATTTCTCAGCCAAGGGTCACCTTTTTAGGCTTCCAGATAGATTCAGTGTCTATGACTCTTTCTCTAACAGACAAGAGACGTTTAAAATTGGTTGCAACCTGCCGGCACCTTCAGTCTCTGTCATTCCCTTCAGTGGCTATGTGTATGGAAGTTTTAGGTCTCATGACTGCAGCATCGGACGCGATCCCCTTTGCTCGTTTTCACATGAGACCTCTACAGCTTTGTATGCTGAACCAATGGTGCAGGGATTATACAAAGATATCACAATTAATATCCTTAAATCCCAATGTACGACACTCTCTGACGTGGTGGATAGATCAGCATTGTTTAGTTCAAGGGGCTTCTTTTGTTTGGCCAACCTGGACTGTGATCACAACAGATGCAAGTCTTTCAGGTTGGGGAGCTGTTTGGGAATCTCTGACAGCACAAGGGGTTTGGAAATCTCAAGAGGCGAGATTACCAATCAATATTTTAGAACTCTGTGCAATTCTCAGAGCTCTTCAGTTTTGGCCTCTGTTAAAGAGAGAACCGTTCATTTGTTTTCAGACAGACAATATCACAACAGTGGCATATGTCAATCATCAGGGTGGGACTCACAGTCCCCAAGCTATGAAAGAAGTATCTCGGATACTTGCTTGGGCGGAATCCAGCTCCTGTCTAATCTCTGCAGTGCATATCCCAGGTGTAGACAATTGGGAGGCGGATTATCTCAGCCCTCAGACTTTACATCCATGGGAGTGGTCTCTCCATCCAGATGGGTTTTCTCAGATTGTTCAGATGTGGGGTCTTCCAGAGATAGATCTCATGGCCTCTCATCTAAACGAGAAACTTCCCAGATACCTGTCCAGGTCCAGGGATGTTCAGGCGGAAGCAGTGGATGCGCTGACACTTCCTTGGTGTTATCATCCTGCTTACATTTTCCTGCCTCTAGTTCTCCTTCCAAGAGTGATCTCCAAAATCATCATGGAACAATAGTTTGTGTTGCTGGTGGCTCCAGCATGGCCACACAGGTTTTGGTATGCGGATCTGGTTCGGATGTCCAGTTGCCAGCCTTGGCCACTTCCGTTAAGGCCGGACCTACGGTCTCGAGGTCCGTTTTTCCATCAGGATCTCAAATCATTAAATTTGAAGGTATGGAAATTGAACGCTTAGTACTAAGTCATAGAGGTTTCTCTGACTCACTGATTAATACTATGTTACAAGCTCATAAATCTGTCTCTAGAAAGATTTATTATAGAGTTTGGAAGACATTTCATGGTGGTGTTCTCATAAATTCTCATGGCTTTCTTTTAGAATTCCTAGAATTTTACAGTTTCTTCAGGATGGTTTGGATAAGGGTTTGTCTGCAAGTTCCTTGAAGGGACAAATCTCTGCTCTTTCTGTTTTATTTCACAGAAAGATTGCTATACTTCCTGATAATTCACTGTTTTGTACAGGCTTTAGTTCGTATTAAGCCTGTCATTAAATCAATTTCTCCTCCTTGGAGTCTTAATTTGGTTCTGAAGGCTTTACAGGCTCCTCTATTTGAGCCTATGCATTCTTTGGACATTAAACTACTTTCTTGGAAAGTGTTGTTCCTTTTGGCTATCTCTTCTGCTAGAAGAGTTTCTGAGCTATCTGTTCTTTCTTGTGAGTCTCCTTTTCTGATTTTTCATCAGGATAAGGCAGTTTTGCGGACTTCTTTTCAATTTTTACCTAAGATTGTGAATTCTAACAACATTAATAGAGAAATTGTTGTCCCTTCCTTGTGTCCTAATCCTAAGAATTCTTTGGAAAGATCCTTACATTCTTTGGATGTGGTAAGAGCTTTGAAATATTATGTGGAAGCTACCAAAGATTTCAGGAAGACTTCCAGTCTATTTGTTTTATTTTCTGATCCTAGGAAAGGTCAGAAGGCTTCTGCTATTTCCTTAGCTTCTTGGTTGAAACTTTTGATTCATCAAGCTTATTTGGAGTCGGGTCAGGCCCCGCCTCAGAGAATTACAGCTCATTCTACTAGATCAGTCTCCACTTCGTGGGCCTTTAAAAATGAAGCTTCAGTTGATCAGATTTGCAAAGCGGCAACTTGGTTCTCTTCGCATACATTTACTAAATTCTACCATTTTGATGTATTTGCTTCTTCAGAAGCAGTTTTTTTAGAAAAGTTCTTCAGGCAGCTGTTTCAGTTTGATTCTTCTGCTTTTGATTTGAGTTTTTTTCATTCATTTATGAGAATAAACTTCTTTTTGGGTTGTGGATTAATTTTTTCAGCTGAAATTGGCTGTTTTTATTTTTATCCCTCCCTCTCTAGTGACTCTTGCGTGGAGTTCCACATCTTGGGTATTGCTATCCCATACGTCACTAGCTCATGGACTCTTGCCAATTACATGAAAGAAAACATAATTTATGTAAGAACTTACCTGATAAATTCATTTCTTTCATATTGGCAAGAGTCCATGAGGCCCACCCTTTTTATGGTGGTTATGATTTTTGTATAAAGCACAATTATTTCCAAATTTCTTTTGTTGATGCTTTCTACTCCTTTCTTTATCACCCCAATACTTGGCTATTCATTAAACTGAATTGTGGGTGTGGTGAGGGGTGTGTTTATAGGCATTTTGAGGTTTGGGAAACTTTGCCCCTCCTGGCAGGATTGTATATCCCATACATCACTAGCTCATGGACTCTTGCCAATATGAAAGAAATGAATTTATCAGGTAAGTTCTTACATAAATTATGTTTTTGTTTTTTTCAACAATGGATTCCAAGAGAATGAAGAAAATGTTATATTAGAAGTAAAATTAGAAAGTTGTTTAAAATTGTATACTCTATCTTAATCATCATAACTTTTGGGTTTCATGTCCCTTTAACCTTGGGTCTTGTACAATGCAGCTCCTTGTTTCAATTTTCATTTTTAACTTAAAGGGTACAAGATAATAAACCTTCCTTCATGAACTTCATTAAATACTACAAGTACATGCATTTCTTACTTTCCAGCAGTGCCCATCAGGAGGAGTTTGAGACTGCTGTCAGCTCTTCCAGTTTACTATAAAGGGAAAAGCAGTAACACCCATTTGTCTTTTTAACACCACCGTAATTGTATCTCCTAATAGTGTTGTTAAACTTGTCATCATTTACAAACAATATAAAATAAAATGCAGTATAGAGGTTTTTGTTTTAGCTTTAGAACAGCAAGGACAATAGATTACCAAATCAAACAGTGCTGCTGCACATTGCCGCTATTAGTTTAATGATGCCGTAACATGTTCTGTTTTAACTTTTGAATGATTGAGATATACATTAATATATATATATATATATATATATATATATATATATACATATATGTGTGTGTGTGTGTGTGTGTATATATATATATATATATATATATATATATATATTTGTGTGTGTGTATATATATGTGTGTGTGAGTATATATATATATATATATATATATATTTGTGTGTGTGTAATATTTAGCTTTTACCAGCTTGAAATTTTTTTAAAAAAAGTTCTAATGCATCAACAAAGGGCTGTGGTTGTAGAAAACTGCCTTATGGGATGTTTGATTTGAAAACAAGCATATTTATCTTCATTATTATTTTTTGTATCCATGTATTTAGCTAGTAGATACATTGAAACTAACAAATTAAAATCATTTGATTCTTTTTGTAAATATGATCACTTAAAGGGACAGTAAACCTATGAAAAACACTTAACATGGCCTCTGTATTTCTTACAAACAATTTTATTAAACTGTGTATAAACATATCCATAAAAATCGAAATAAAACATTGCAACAGGGAAGTGGCCACCCAGTGGTTCACTGATTTTTTCACTTAAAATTATGGTTCATCCAATTATAGTAATGTCGATTGCGCTATAGCTAGACGCTATGAGCGTGCATGTCAGTCTTCAGAAGTGTACAAAGGTGACCTTTAGCGCAAATCCTGGGAATCTGTCACACCATTATTCAGAAACAAAGCGGATGGGCAGTCCAGCTTTACAAATGTACGAGCTTAGGTGGGAGGCAATGGAGGTGTAATTGCGTCATCATGGAGGCTGCACAAAAGTTGAGAAAACGCCCTAATAAGGTGTGTCTTAGGTAGGACGACTGATGCTGGATAGCTCATACATAGTAATGCAAGTTATAAAAAATAATTATAAGTAATAATTTAAAAAATATTTTATAGATTACATAATATAACTAGTTACATAAGTTTGAAATATAAAATTTTATTTGTCAAATATACACTTTAAATATATTTTATTATTTTCAGGTTTACTGCACATACAAATTTATAAATATATAATTTTAGCTTGGTCAATGTTATCTGAATACAAACATTTATAGTTCTAGTCACAAATTATATTGATATTGCCCAGTTATTAGGGCACAACTATTATAACACTTTTCTACTCACCATGCTGTTTTGTTTTACCTTCTGTATTTGCAGCTCTCTTGACAGCCGTTCTCTACTTGAAAAATATTTTTAAAAAAGATGGATGATCCTTTTATTACCCAATCCCCAGTTTTGCATAACCAACACTGTTATATTAATTTACTTTATTACTTCTTTACCTCTATGATTACCTGTTTCCTAATCTCCTGCAGATTGCCCCTTATCTAATAGTTTTTTTTTACATTATAGCATTTTAGCCAATTAGTGTTGGTTCTTGTATAACCATGGGAATGAGCACAATGTTATCTATATACACCCATAAACTATCACTTTCTGGCTTTTGTGCAAGATTTAAAAAGCTTATTAAAAGCACTGAGATAAGGGGCAGCCTGCAGGGGCTTAGAAACAGGCAAATTTAGAGGTTATAATATATTAATATAACAATATTGGTTATGCAAATCTGGGGAATGGGTAGTAAAAGTGTTTTCTTTCATGTAATTGGCAAGAGTCCATGAGCTAGTGACGTATGGGATATACAATCCTACCAGGAGGGACAAAGTTTCCCAAACCTTAAAATGCCTATAAATACACCCCTCACCACACCCACAATTCAGTTTTACAAACTTTGCCTCCTATGGAGGTGGTGAAGTAAAAGTGTGCTTGATTTCTACATTGATATGCGCTTCTCAGCATTTTGAAGCCCAATTCCTCTCAGAGTACAGTGAATGTCAGAGGGATGTGAAGGGAGTATCACCTATTGAATTCTGTGGTTTTCCTGGCGGGAAATCTTTTTCATATGTTCTCTGTTATCGGTCGTAGAGATTCATCTCCTACCTCCCTTTTCAGATCGACGATATACTCTCATATTCCATTACATCTACTGATAACCGTTTCAGTACTGGTTTGGCTATCTGCTATATGTGGATGGGTGTCTTTCGGTAAGTATGTTTTCATTACTTAAGACACTCTCAGCTATGGTTTGGCACTTTATGTATTAATATAAAGTTCTAAATATATGTATTGTACTTATATTTGCCATGAGTCAGGTTTATGTATATTTCCTTTTGCAGACTATCGGTTTCATATTTGGGAAAAAACATATTTAGGAAAATATTTTTCTTACCTGGGGTATAGTCTTTTTTTAAAATTGACTGCTTTTTTCATTAAATTTTCGCGGGCAAAATTAGGCTTGCAAGGTCGCAAAATGCCGATGTTTATTGCGTCATTTTTGTCGCAAGAATTTTTTTGGTGCAAAGGTACGTCCGGTGACGCAAATTTGTCATTTCCGGCGTCTTAATTGACGCAGAGTTTCCTTGCACAAGGTTGCGTCTGCAATGACGAGAGTGTGTAATTTCCGGCTGTTGTTAGCACCAAAAAATTTCATTTTGCGTTATGCGTCATACTTGGCGCCAAATAATTTCATTATTTAAAACCCCATTCCTATATGCCTTTTTCTATGTCAGAGGGCTATGCTGTTTGCATTTTTTCACATTCCTGAAATTGCCATATAAGGAAATTGATAATTTTGCTTTACATGTGGTTTTTTCTCTTACATTTGCAAGATGTCTCAGTCTGATCCTGTCTCAGAAACCACTGTTCTACCAAAGCTAAGTGTATCTGTTGTAAATTTGTGAAGATTATATCTCCTGCTGTGGTATGTAATAGTTGTCATGATAAGCTTTTACATGCAGAGAATGTATCCATCAGTAATAGTACAATTCCTGTTGTTCCTTCAACATCTAATGTACATGATATCCCTGTGAATATAAAAGATTTTATTACTGATGCAATTCAGAAGGCTTTGTCTGCTCTCCCGCCTTCTAATAAACGTAAAAGGTCTTTTAAAACTTCTCATAAAGTTGATGAAATTTCAAATGACCGACAACATACTGAATTATCCTCTTCTGATGAGGATCTATCTGATTCAGAAGATCCTTCCTCAGATATTGACACTGACAAATCTACTTATTTATTTCAAATGGATATATTCGTTCCTTGTTAAAAGAGGTGTTGATTACATTAGATATTGAGGAAACTAGTCCTCTTGATACTAAAACTAGTAAACATTTTAAATTCTGTTTATAAACCTCCTGTGGTTACTCCAGAGGTTTTTTTCCAGTTCCTGATGCTATTTCTGATATGATTTCTAAGTAATGGAATAGGCCTGGTACTTCTTTTATCCCTTCTTCAAGGTTTACAAAATTGTATCCTTTGCCAGAAGTTAGATTGGAGTTTTGGGAAAAGATCCCCAACGTTGATGGGGCTATTTCTACTCCCTTTAAGGACCCTTTAGATAGGAAACTTGAATCTTATCTAAGGAAAGCTTATTTATATTCTGGCTTTCTTCTCAGGCTGATGTTGCAGCTGCATCAACTTTTTGTTTGGAAAGTTTAGCGCAACAGGAAATGGATCCTGATTTGTCTATCATTGTTCGCTTGCTTCAACATGCTAATCATTTTATCTGTGATGCCATTTTTGATATAATCTATCATCTAATCTATGTCTTTAGCTATTTTAGCTAGAAGAGCTTTGTGGCTCAAATATTGGAATGGGTGACATGGTATTTAAGTCTAGATTACTATCTATTTCTTTCCAAGGTAATAATGTATTTGGTTCTCAGTTGGATTCGATTATTTCAACTGTCACTGGGGGGAAGGGAGTTTTGTTTTGTTTTTTGCCTCAGGATAAATCTAAACTTCTAACCGTTTTCGGTTCTTTCGACAAAGTAAGGAACAGAAACCTAATCCTTCCCCCAAAGAATCTGGTTCCAATTGGAAACCTTCTTCAAGTTGGAGTAAATCCAAACCGTTTAAGAAACCAAAGCCAGCCCCCAAGTCTGCATGAAGGTGCGGCTTTCATTCCAGCTCAGCTGGTAGGGGGCAGATTAAGATTCTTCCAAAACATTTGGGCAGATTCTGTCCAAAATCAATGGAGTATTCTCTCTCAAGGGTATCGAATAGGTTTCAGAGTAAGACCTCCTGTGAGAATATTTTTTCTCTCATGTATCCCAGCAAATCCAGTAAAGGCTCAGGCTTTTCTGAAGTGTGTTTCAGACCTGGAGCTTTCAGGGGTAATCCATACCAGTTCCGTTTCAGGAACAGGGTCTGGGGTTTTATTCAAATCTATTCATTGTCCCAAAGAAAGAAAATTCATTCAGGCCAGTTCTGGATCTGAAATTTTTGAATTGTTATGTAAGAGTGCCAACTTTCAAAATGGTGACTATAAGGACTATTCTTCCTTTTGTTCAGCAAGGGCATTATATGTTCACAATAGACTTATAGGATGCATATCTTCATATTCCGTTTCATCCAGACCATTATCAGTTTCTGAGATTCTCTTTTCTAGACAAGCATTACCAATTTGTCTCTCTTCCATTTGGCATAGCGACAGCTCCAAGAATCTTTTCAAAGGTTCTCGGTGCCCTACTCTCTGTAATCAGAGAATGGGGTATTGCTGTGTTTCCTTATTTGGACGATATCTTGGTACTAGCTCAATATTTACATTCTGCAGAATCTCACATGAATCAACTAGTGTTGTTTCTTCAAAGACATGGTTGGAGGATCAATTTACCAAAAAGTTCCTTGATTCCTCAGACAAGGGTCACCTTTTTAGGTTTCCAGATAGATTCAGTGTCCATGACTCTGTCTCTAACAGACAAGAGACGATTAAAATTGGTTTCAGCTTGTTGGAACCTTCAGTCTTAATCATTTCCTTCAGTAGCTATGTGCATGAAAGTTTTAGTTCTCATGACTGCAGCATCGGACACAATCTCCTTTGCTCGTTTTCATATGAGAACTCTCCAGCTTTGTATGCTGAACCAGTGGTACAGGGGTTATACAAATATATCACAATTAATATCCTTAAATCCCAATGTTCGACTCTCTCTGACTTGGTGGTTAGATCACCATTGTATAGTTCAAGGGGCCTCTTTTGTTCGTCCAACCTGGATTGTGATCACAACAGATGCAAGTCTTTCAGGTTGGGGAGCTGTCTGGGGATCTCTTACAGCACAAGGGGTTTGGAAATCTCAAGAGGCGAGGTTATCAATCAATATTTTAGAACTCCATTCTATTTTCAGGGCTCTTCAGGTTTGGCCTCTGTTGAAGAGAGAACCATTCATTTGTTTTCAGACAGACAATATCACAACTGTGGCATATGCCAATCATCAGGGTGGGACTCACAGTCCCCAAGCTATGAAAGAAGTATCTCGGATACTTGCTTGGGCAGAATCCAGCTCCTGTCTAATTTCTGCAGTTCATATCCCAGGTGTAGACAATTGGGAAGCGGATTATCTCAGCCGTCAGACTTTACATCCGGGGGAGTGGTCCCTCCATCCAGATTTGTTTTCTCAGATTGTTCAGATGTGGGGTCTTCCAGAAATACATCTGATGGCTTTCCATCTAAACAAGAAACTACCCAGGTACCTGTCCAGGTCCAGGGATCCTCAGGCGGAAGCGGTGGATGCGTTAGCAGTTCCTTGGTGTTACCAATCTGCTTATATCTTCCCGCCTCTGGTTTTTCTTCCAAGAGTGATTTCCAAGATCATCATGGAACAATCGTTTGTGTTTCTGGTAGCTCCAGCATGGCCTTACAGGTTTTGGTATGCGGATCTTGTTTGGATGTCCAGTTGCCAACCTTGGCCACTTCCATTAAGGCCAGGCCTTCTGTCTCAAGGTCCGTTTTTTTCCATCAGGATCTCAAATCATTACATTTGAACGTATGGAAATTGAATGCCTAGTGCTTAGTCATAGAGGTTTCCCTGACTCATACTATGTTACAGGCTTGTAAATCTGTTTCTAGGAAAATTTATTATCGAGTTTGGAAGACTTATATTTCATGGTGTTCTCCTCATAAATTATCCTAGCATTCTGTTAGAATTCCTAGAATTTTACAGTTTCTTCAGGATGGTTTGGATAAGGGTTTGTCTGCAAGTTCCTTGAAGGGACAAATCTCTGCTCTTTCTGTTTTATTTCACAGAAAGATTGCTAAGCTTTCATTAAATCAATTTCTCCTCCTTGGAGTCTTAATTTGGTTTTGAAGGCTTTACAGGCTTCTCCTTTGAGCCTATGCAATCTTTGGACATTAAACTACTTTCTTGGAAAGTGTTGTTCATTTTGGCCATCTTTTCTGCTAGAACAGTTTCCGAATTATCTGCTCTTTCTTGTGAATCTCATTTTCCATCAGGATAAGGCAGTTTTGTGGACTTCATTTAAATTTCTACCTAAGGTTGTGAATTCTAACAACATTAATAGAGATATTGTTGTCCCTTCTTTGTGTCCTAATCTTTCTTTGGAGAGATCCTTACATTCTTTGAATGTGGTAAGATCTTTGAAATATTATGTTGAAGCTACTAAAGATTTCAGGAAGACGTCTAGTCTATTTGTTATCTTTTCTGGTTCTAGGAAAGGTCAGAAGGCTTCTGCCATTTCCTTGGCATCTTGGTTAAAGCTTTTGATTCATCAGGCTTATTTGGAGTCGGGTCAGGCCACGCCTCGCCTCAGAGAATTACAGCTCATTCTACTAGATCAGTCTCCACTTCGTGGGCTTTTAAGAATGAAGCTTCAGTTGATCAGATTTGCAAAGCAGCAACTTGGTCTTTGCATACATTTACTAAATTCTACCGTTTTTATGTATTTGCTTCTTCGGAAGCAGTTTTTGGTAGAAAAGTTTTTCAGGCAGCTGTTTTCAGTTTGATTCCTCTGCTTATGTTTGAGTTTTTTCTTTTCATTATGAGAATAAACTTATATTTTGGGTTGTGGATTTTTTTCAGCGAAAAATGGCTGTTGTTATTTTATCCCTCCCTCTCTAGTGACTCTTCTGTGGAGTTCCACATCTTGGGTATTACTATCCCATACGTCACTAGCTCATGGACTCTTGCCAATTACATGAAAGAAAACATAATTTATGTAAGAACGTACCAGATAAATTCATTTCTTTCATATTGGCAAGAGTCCATGAGCTAGTGACGTATGGGATATACAATCCTACCAGGAGGGGCAAAGTTTCCCAAACCTCAAAATGCCTATAAATACATCCCTCACCACACCCACAATTCAGTTTAACAAATAGCCAAGAAGTGGGGTGATAAAGAAAGGAGTAAAAAGCATCATCACCCCACTACTTGGTTATTCGTTAAACTGAATTGTGGGTGTGGTAAGGGCCCGCAGGGCCGCCATCAGGGGGTGACAGGGGTGACTACCTTAACACTGCAACAATCACTTACCATGCCTGCCCGCAAGCAGAACAAACCAGATGGAGCTACAAACTCCAAAATGCTGCAACAATATTTGAAACCTATGGACCCACACACAACCCCTGTTACATCTATCCCTAATACCCCTGCATCTATGGAGGAGGCACAAATACAGCAATCTACACCTAGTCCCTCAGGTCTTACAAGGGAAGATTTAAGATCTCTATGTACCAAGGATGATGTTAAAGAAATTATGTCAGAAGTTAAAACTTGGTATACTAATCTGAAGCGAGACCTGTCAAGAGTAACACAAAGAGTGGCAAACCTGGAGGAGAACCATAATACCACCTACAATGATATTCAACACATGTCACACTTGGCCTATGAGCAAGAGGAAACCATTCACCAATTACTGGACAAAGTGGAAGACTTGGACAATAGGGGCAGGATTAATAACCTCCGGATACGTGGTATCCAAGAGACCATACAGCCGGCAGCCCTGGAGGGGTGTGTACAAGATTTATTTAGGACACTCAAGGGAGACAGCAATGCACCAGAGGTGTCTATTGAAAGAATACATTGCGCCCTGAGAGCCAAACCACCGCCTAAGGCACCCCCAAGGGATGTTAGTCTCAAACTCCTCCTCTTTAAGGACAGGGAAGAAATCCTCAAGCATGCCAGACAGAAACAGGACTTTACTCATGCAGGAATCCGCATTCAAATCTTTGCTGACCTGAGCCCGACTACCCTTCAGAAAAGGAGGGACCTTAACTATATCAAAACTGTTCTGCGTTCGCAGAAAATACTCTACAGGTGGGGCTTTCCAGTTAGTATTATAGCAACACGAGATGGAACCACTGCTGTCTACAAGACCAGAGAGGATTTGCCACACTTCTGCGAAGCATTGCGGATCACCATTCAGACTCCAGAACAACTGAACACGACAACATGGAAATACAGAGGCCACTGAACAAGCATTTACAGTTTGTAGGAGAAGGCTCACGATCAGATCCTGCAACACAAGCTACATCATCAAATACACATAACAGCCAAGTGGACTCTAGCAAACCTCCAGAGAGTGTATCTCCTAGTCGTATGTTACATATTTATACTGATGTTTAAGGGCTTAGGGGCGGGGATATTGCCCTTAATTTGTTATAGTTCTTTTTGTTTGTATCTTAATTGTTGATTTACATTGCTACTGTTGTTTTTCAATTTGTCTTTGTTTCAGGTGTCACGGTAAGCCAGGTTAAAATACTAGACTCTTAGGCACTCGACCACATTTCACCCACCATTCCTGACAGCTCCCCTCCCGTGCAGACTTGCGAGATACGCTTGAACCTCAGACAGAGACCAGAAGGCAGTTACTCTCCTTAGTGAATCACACCTAACTACCTGACTACAAGTAGGGGCCACCCAACTCCCATTATTATAAATAGAGTAGAAGGAGGGGATAACACAGATATGGCAACCCAACGGGACTTATCGGAAAGGTCCCTTAAACTCATATCAATAAACGGCAAGGGACTTAACAGTCCTGAAAAGCGGTCGATTGCATTTCAACAGATACACAAAGCCTCAGGGGACTTGCTCTTTGTGCACGAAACGCATTTTAAAAAGGGGAGGGAACCGAAGCTTATAAACAATAGATAAAGGACTTATTTCCTGGCCTCACGGCCCTCAAAGAAAGGAGGAGTAGGTATTTTCTTAAAAAACTTGGTTCCTTTTCAACCCACACATGTTATCAAAGACCCCAAAGGATCTTACCTCATAGTCATAGGGCTCCTGTTCAGCACTTATGTTACCTTGGTGAATGTATATTTGCCTAATCAGGGACAGCATACAACTCTTAAACAAGTGACCCAACTAATGCTGGAACATATGAAAGGTGTGGTGTTCATGGCGGGCGACCTTAACCTGCCACTGGACCCCACACGCAATACCTCATCAGGGCGGACAAGCACACCACTGAAAGTAATTAAATCTGTAAACGCCCAATTATATACCTTAAAGCTTCACAACGTATGGAGGTCTAAAAATCCCAACGCCTCAGACTTTACATTCTACTCACACCCACATCACGTTTACACCAGGATTGACTACATCATAACAGATCAGTTAGGAATGTCCATGGTAGAGAACGCCTCCATCCTACCGATAACATGGTCTGATCATGCACCGGTTACATACTCGATCATATGGCCAGACAGGCCACCATATTCATCCATGTGGAGAATGGACAACTCTGACTTATCTAACCTTCTAGTCAAGCTAGATATAGACGAGACACTTGGGCATTATTTTAGGGAAAACACCCCAGCAGACACATCTTCATCGACAACTTGGGAGGCACACAAGTGCGTGGTACGGGGAGAATTCATTAAACATAAGGCGAGGAAAGTTAAAACTAACCGACAATTTGTAAACTCCACACTCTCACAAATACACTACTGAGAGACGCAACACAAACAAACTCCAACATCCCCAATCTTCTTACAGAATTTAACTAAAGCAAGAAATTACCTTAACAACCATTACATCAGAGAGTACGAACACAAAGCTGCAATACTGAAGCAAAAATATTTTGATGTAAATAATAAATCGGGCTCATCCTTGGCCAAGGCGTTGAAATGCCAACAACTAAACACTCATGTGCACACGCTAACAGACGCATCAGGAGACACGCACAGAGATAGTACCAAGATAGCGGAGACATTTAGACAGTACTATGAGAACCTATATAACATACGGAATGACTGTGGACAGCAGGAAATAGACAGCTACCTAGAGGGGGTGACTCTACGCACATTACCCACAGAGGACATTGAGGCTTTAGACTCACCGATCACACATGACGAGGTTACAGCTGCCATCAAGTCCATGACGAGTGGCAGGAGTCCTGGGCCGGATGGGCTGGGCATTAACTACTATAAAACATTCATCCATCTTTTTCAAGCACCCCTAGTATCCCTATTTAACTCACTACTAACAGACAGGGGCTTTACAGAGGATATGTTAGAAGCCACCATCACGGTATTACCCAAGCAAGGCAAGTGCCAGAACAAACCAGAAAATTTCCGCCCCATTTCCCTTTTGAAATTGGACATCAAGATCTTCGCTAAGATTTTGGCCACTAGAATTAATCGGATTTTACCAAATTTAATACACCCGGATCAGGTGGGCTTTGTCCCTGGGAGGGAGGCAAGGGATAACACGTTAAAAGTACTCCAACTGATGACTTATACCCAACAACAAAATATACCGGCAATCCTGGTTTCCACAGATGCAGAGAAAGCCTTTGACCGAGTTCATTGGTACTTCTTAAAAGCGGTCTTGCACAAAATGAAGTTTAGTGATAATTTCATAGCCCAAATTTTTACACTATATAGACATCCGACGGCGCGGGTTAAAGTTAATGGCCTATTATCTGATAAGTTTACTATTCATAACGGTACAAGACAGGGCTGCCCCCTCTCGCCAATTCTCTTCGCCATCACCATAAAAATACGAGATGACTCGCAGATAACAGGGGTACAGGTAAAGGCAAATGAACACAAGCTTGCACTGTATGCGGATGACGTGCTACTCACCCTGACAAACATAGAGACTTCGCTGCCCAGGGCCCTTGCCACCTTCAGGGAGTATGGACAGGTTTCTAACTTCCACCTTAACATAACTAAATCTGAACTACTTAACGTTACATATGACCCCAACGAGTTACCAAAAATCCTGCAAGACTGCCCACTCAGAACACAACAGATCAAAATGAAATACCTGGGTATTTATATGTCCCCGGACCCACAGGTCCTATTTTAGGCCAATTACAAAGTGTTGGAACACACACTGGTCTCAGATTTGTCTAGTTGGAAAAAAAAATGATATTGTGGATAGGAAGACTAAATGTTATTAAAATGAACGTGGTTCCCAGGCTACTATACCATTACCTACTACAGACTACTCCCATACCTTTGCTGACAGGCTATACACACAAGATACAAAACATCTTAGAGCAATACATTTGGGGCGACGTTAGGCCACGGATAGCAAAAAAAAGTTATACCTCCCTAGAGACAGGGGGGGACTCTGAGTTCCCAACATACATATATAAGCAGGCCACCACATTGCAGAGACAGTTAGATTGGTGCCACAATGATTCAAATAAGATGTGGGTACAATTAGACTGTGAAATACTAGACACAAGAAATGTTGGCCTTCAGGCGTGGGTCCCGGTGAAGCATAGGTCTCAAGCTACTACCACATACCCTTTGTTATTAGATTTCTACACCCATTGGGACAAAATCATACACACGTCCACAAATATCTCCTCCACGGACGCACCACTAACCCCCATATACCAGAATCCTGATCTACCTTTGAATTGCAGGGAAAAGGAGTCAGGGCTCATGATCCCCTTTAAAGATCTTACACTACTATCTCTCCTAGAAGGACACAAACTTTTGCCACTATCTGACTTGCAGGAAACGACACCAGGCACACACATGAACTGGCTAGCACATTCACAGATGGCTCACTACCTTGCGACCCATCGCCACAAGCACACATTGACGAGACAAGTGACAGCATTCGAGAGCATGTGCTTGCGAGACGCCCCCACGGCTCACGCTATTTCACTAACATACAGGCTTCTAGCAGCAGAGGACCCACATACACCAAGGCATGGGAGAAAGAGTTACATACAGCGATAGACAACAAAGAATGGCAGGCTGCATTCCAAATTACTTAAAAAGCCTCAATATCTGTAAAAGTACAGGAAGCAAGCTATAAGTTTTTGTCAAGGTGGTACCTCACACCCAGTAGACTACACCAAATATATGACAGCATCGGGGAGGTGTTGGAGAGACTGTGGGGGGGAGGGAACGCCAACACACATTTGGTGGCTCTGTCCCAAGTTGGACACATACTGAGTAAATGTACTGAATCAGATAGAACGCACGACAGGGAAGGCACTGCAAAACAGCCCTAAAACAATATTGTATCTATCACTACCCAAACTAGAGAGCAAGCAGAGTAAGGCGCTGATGTTGATAAGTTAAACACTGCCAAAATGTTTATTCCAAAACATTGGAAATCACGGACAATACCAACAATTGCGGAGTGGAGTCAACAAGTTGACACCCTGTTGCAACTGGAAAGATACCACCATCTCCAACAAGGAACTGCAGATATACATGACCTTATGCTACAGCTATGGAAAGAAAGTAATAGCAATCACCAGTGATATTGCCAACCAGATTGTAAACATAGGTAGGGGAGGTGGGGCTGACAATGTAAGTAACCATTACATATCTAAATAGAGACACAGGGACTCTGATTGGCTCACAGGTTGGACGGCGAAATGGGAAGATACTTACCTGCTTGCTCTTGGCGAACCGTGGCGCCGTGACATGGCGAGAACCAATGTTTAATCTCATTGTTTATTACATTTTAGAATATTCATCCTGCATTCTGGAATGATCTGACATGAATGACTCTTTACTTGACTTTGTTTTTCCTTTTTGCTCAACATTTCTGAATATAACTGAAAGGCTATAGAGCCTTGATGGACACGAAGAGACATTTGTTACTTTGATGCTAAGTCATAATTTGTTTACTGTAAAAATAACTTGAAAATTGAAAAATATGTTGCTTCAAATGTTCTGTATAACATGATAATTTTCTCTTTTCAATAAAAATATTCTTTAAAAAAAAAAAAACTGTTCAGTTTACACTACAGCTGACTTAATTTTGAAATACATACCAACAAGCCTAAATCCTGCATTTAACCAAATCTAATGGTATGAGTACCACAGCTTATGGTTCCACCAAGACCATATAGAGTACAGCATTTTCAAAATCCATAAGTACAGCTGACAGATGGGAACATTTGTACACTATATTTGAAGTGGTGCTCTTGGTTGGGGAAAATGGGGAAAAATCAAACAAACATATGTCAACCTTTTAAAAGTACTTTTCTTCATCTAGCCATCTACCCAGATCATTAATGTATAATTTTGAATTTACAGAATTATTTTTGTTTGCAAATTTACAAATATGATTCTTTAAAAAGTGATCTCTTAATTTCTGCAATGTCCAACACTGTTGATTTAGGGGATGCAAGGTGCATAAATGTTTCTTTCTGTGGGTGTCTGTGTTTATGTCTTTGTGCTTTGGTTTGTGTCTCTATGAGTGTGTATGTATTTCTTTCTGTGGGTCTCTCTGTGAGGGTGGGTGTGTATGTCTTTGTGCATTTTCTTTGGATGTCTGTGAGGGTGTGTGCATATGTCTTTGAGGTTTTTCTATGGGTGTCTCTGTGAGGGGGTGTGTATGTTTGTCTTTGTGTATTTTCTCTGGGTGCCTCTGTGAGGGTGGGTGTGTATGTCTGTGTTTTCTGTGGATGTCTCTGTGAGGGTGTGTGTTTTCTGTGGGTGTCTCAGTGAGGGTGTGTGTATGTATGTCTTTCTTTGTTTTATGTGGTTTTCTCTATGTGTGTGTACGTCTTTGTGTGTTTTCTGTGTGTGTGTGTGTGTGTGTGTGTTTTTGTGTGTTTTCTGAGGCTGTGTCTGTCGGTGTTTCCTTGGGTGTATGTGCAAGTTTGAGTTTGTTATATGTGTGTGTGTGTGTCCATTGTTTGTTCCTTTTTAGGACATGTTGACCTTACTACTGATTAATCACATCTTTCTACAGACTTTGAGACTAATGAGACCTTTCCGGAAGTCACCAATCTACCATTTAAAATGCTGTTGTCACCATTTAGTTGCCATCTTCCTTTACAAAAAGATAATCAGAACTCCATATTTTGTTTTCTAAATCTCCTTTTTTTACAAAACTGTAGTTTACCTCATTACTTGTCAGGTCAATGTAAACAAGTGCTGGGTGTCTGTGTCTGAGTGTGTTTCTTTGCGTGTCTGCTAGAGTGTCTATATGTGAATCCTTATGTGTGAGTGTGTTTATGTGTTTCAGTGTATGAGTGTGTCTGTGTGTTTTTATGTTACTACCTTTACAACATTTCCAAGTTTATATAGACACTTAAGAATAAAGTGCATATACGTTTTAGTCACTTGGTCAAAAATTGCACATTTCAAAGGAGGGGGGGGGGGGGCCTGATCAATGGTTAAGTCAGGGGCCCCAAAATTTCTAGTGGCGGTCCTGGTAAGTGGTGTATTTATAGGCATTTTGAGTTTTGGGAAACTTTGCCCCTCCTGGTAGGATTGTATATCCCATACGTCACTAGCTCATGGACTCTTGCCAATATGAAAGAAATTAATTTATCAGGTAAGTTCTTACATAAATTATGTTATCTATCTTTTTAAAGAAAGAAAAAAATCAAGTAGACTATCTCTTTAGCCCTATACTAGTGCCGGTTGGTGAACCTCCACATCTTCATACTAGGGGCTTCCATCTTGGAGTTTGACTTCTCACACCCTATGACAGAAGTTGTGCACATTCACAGATCAGTAACATTGGCGGCTTTATGACAGCAGTATTGTTCACTTAATATAATCTGCACAATACAGAAAAGCTTGACATTTTTGCATTTTTTACAAAGATTAAGAATTACATATAATACATAAAGTCCTCAATGCAGAGCAATGCCGCTGCAGCTAGTATATAAAGCTTCTGCTCTGCATTAAGCATGCATACCTGAAGATCACCATCCATCTGAAAAACATCTAGCAGCATCACTGATCTGTGAGTATGTGTGTGATTCTTGTCACAGGCTACAAAAATACCTAATTTCCTGGATTGTGCCGCGGAGTATGAAGATGTGGAGCATCACCAATTACCACCTTTAAGAGGTTAACATAGAAGAATGACTTTGAGGAGAACTACAGGCACAGAAGACAAACCGTATTATGATGAGAAGTACTCATGCTAATGTAGTTGTGTCTGGTAATTTAATGTATCTTTAATCCAAAGACTACTACATAGTCCTAACTACAAGTGAATTTAAGCTGTTATAAAAAGCATTTTTTAGCATACATGTTTAGCATCCTTTTTATAGCATTAATAAAAACTTCTATTAGTTGCATCCAGCTGGCATTTCTGCAATTTCATAAACATTACTCCTTTATAAACCAATCTAGGTGATTGGCAGTTCTATAGCATGCCGGCAAAAGGAAGACTGCCAGCATACAAATAAATCTTCTAAGGTTTACTGAGCAATCTGACTGCCCAAACTTTAATTTTATTTATTTGCAATTTAGGTTCTATTTTCCAGTAAAAGACATCATGCAGAAACAACAACATTAGCTCAGCAAATGTCAAGGTGGTTTTTCTTTCATGTAAGTAGCAAGAGTCCATGAGCTAGTGACATATGGGATATACATTCCTACCAGGAGGGGGCAAAGTTTCCCAAACCTCAAAATGCCTACAAATAAACCTCCCACCTCACTCATAACCTCGTTTTACAAACTTTGCCTCCTTATGGAGGTGGTGAAGCAAGTGTGTGCTTGATTTTCTTCTGTGATAGGCGCTTCTAAGCATATTGAAGCCCAGTTCCTCTCAAAGCACAGTGTTTGAGTGATGTAAAGGGAGCATTGCCTAACGATGCCTTGTTTTCACCTATGGGAAATCTATTCTAAGGCTCTCTGTAATCGGTCGCAGAGATTCATCTCTGCCTGCCTTTGCAGATCCACATTATACTCCTCTACCATTACCTCTGCTGATATGTTTCAGTACTGGTTTGGCTGTCTGCTATATGTGGATGGGTGTCTTCTGGAAGTATATATCATTTTTTAGACACTCTCAGCTATGTTTGGCACTTTGTTTTAAATGTATATTGTATATATTTGCCATGAGTCAGGTCTGTGTATTTCCCTTTGCAGTCTAAACAGTTTCAGCTTGGGAATTATGTTTATGTGCGTTTTAGGCTTACCTGGGGTTCCAGTTAATTATAACTTTAAGTCTTTTTTTGTCCAAATAATTTCGCGGGCTTAGGCTCGTGATGATGCAGAATATTACTTTTTACTGCAACATTTTTGCCGCAAAGTCCCATCTGCCGTGACGCGAGTCCAGTAAATTCTTGCGACTTTCTTGTCGCAAAGTTTTTTTTTGGTGACGCATCACATCATTTCTCTTTGGCGCCAAAAGTTTTTTGCTCTGTATTTGTGCCATTTTTCGCGCCTTAAATTTGTTATATAAGTGTCTCCCTCTTTTTGCTCTCTGTTCTCATTTGATCTTAGAGGGCTAAGTTGCTTGCTTTTGATTTTTCTTTTGTATAACATTTTTTATCATAAACATTATTTCCCATTTGTTTAAATGTTATTTTTTCTTTTTCCTGAAGTTTTTCCATTTCCAGATGCTATCTCTCTTATGATTACTAAGGAATGGTCTAAACTTGGTGCTTCTTTTAACCCTTCTTCTAGGTTTAAAAAGTTATATCCTTTACCTGTGGCTAATTTAGAGTTTTGGGGAAAAGTCCCTAAGGTTGATGGCAGAATCCAACTCTTTTCAAATAACTGCAATTCATATCCCAGGTGTAGACAATTGGGAAGCGGTTTATCTCAGCCATCAGACTTTACATCCGGGGGAGTGGTCTCTCCATCCAGATGTGTTTTTTCATATTGTACAGATGTGGAGACTTACAGAAATAGATCTGATTGCCTCTTGTCTAAACAAGAAGCTTCCCAGATACCTTTCCAGGTACAGGGATCCTCAGACCAAGATGATGGATGCCGTAGCAGTTCCTTGGTTTTACCAACCTGCTTATATTTTTCCACTTCTGGTACTTCTTCCAAGGGTGAGCTCCAAGATAATAATGGAACAATCTCAAGTGTTTCTGATAGCACCAGCATGGCCTCACAGGTTTTGTGATACGGATCTTGTCCGGATGTCCAGTTGCCAGCCTTGTCCAGACCTTCTGTCTCAAGGGCCGTTTTTCCATCAGGATCTCAAATCTCTAAATTTGAAGGCATGGAAATTGAACGCTTAGTCATAGAGGTTTCTCTGACTCAGTAATTAGCACTATGATACAGGCTCATAAATCTAAATAATTATTCTTGGCATTCTTCAGAATTCCTAGGATTTTACAGTTTCTTCTGGATGGTTTGGATAAGGGTTTGTCTGCAAATACTTTGAAAGGAGAAAAATTTCTGCTCTTTCTGTCTTATTTCATAGAAAGATTGCTAAACTTACTGACATTCACTGTTTTGTTCAGGCTTTGATTCGTATCAAACCTGTTATTAAATCTATTTTTCCTCCTTAGAGTCTAAATTTGGTTTTAAAGATTTTGCAGGCTCCTCCTTTTGAGCCTATGCATTCTTTGGATATTAAACTGCTTTCTTGAAAAGTGTTATTTCTTTTGGCTATCTCTTCTGCTAGAAGAGTTTCCGAATTATCTGCTCTCTCTTGTGAGTCTCCTTATCTGATTTTCCATCAATATAAAGCTGTTTTAAATTTAATTTTACATTTTAAATTTTTACATAAAGTTGTGAATTCTAACAACATCAATAGTGAAATTGTTGTTACTTCCTTGTGTCCTAATCCTAAGAATACTCTTGAAAGCTCCCTGGATTCTTTGGATGTGGTAAGAGCTTTGAAATATGTTGAGACTACTAAAGATTTTCTGAAAGACTTCTAGTCTATTTGTTATTTTTTCTGGTTCCAGGAAAGGTCAGCAAGCCTCTGCCATTTCTTTGGCATCTTGGTTGAAACTTTTGATTCACAAAGCTTATTTGAAGGCGGGGCAGTCTCTGTCTCAGAGAATTACAGCTCATTCTACTAGATCAGTTTCCACTTCTTGGGCTTTTAAGAATGATGCTTCAGTTGATCAAATTTGCAAAGCAGCAACTTGGTCTTCTTTGCATACTTTTACTAAATTTTACCATTTTTATGTGTTTGCTTCCTCGGAAGCAGCCTTTAGTAGAAAGGTTCTTCAGGCAGTTGTCTCAATTTGATTCTAATGCCTTTTGATTTGATATTTTTTATTTTTTAATTAAGAAAACTTAATTATTTTAGATTTAATTTCTCAGCGGATTTAGCTATTATTTTATCCCTCCCTCTAGTGACGCATGGTTTTCCACATCTTGGGTATTATATCCCATACGTCACTAGCTCATGGACTCTTGCCACTTACATGAAAGAAAACATAATTTATGTAAGAACTTACCTGATAAATTAATTTCTTTTATAGTGGCAAGAGTCCATGAGACCCACCCTATTTTTTGTGGTTATGATGTTTTTGTATAAAGCACTTTATTTTTTCCAGTTCCTTTTTTGTATGCTTTTTACTCCTTCTTTTACACCTCACTTCTTGCCTACACATTAAACTAAGGTATGAGTGAGGTGGGAGGTGTGTTTGTATGCATTTTGAGGTTTGGAAAACTTTGCCCCCTCCTGGAAGGAATGTATATCCCATAAGTCACTAGCTCATGGACTCTTGCCACTATGAAATAAATTAATTTATCAGGTAAGTTCTTACATTAATTATTTGGGCAGGGCTAGTTCACATTCCTGTATTAAACAAAAATCTCCATTGACATCTATAGACATTGTGTTTTTTTACCACCAGTTGTTAAAGTGAAGGTAAACTCTCCCCTTTTTAAAAACAGATCTGGAATGTTACTGATATTTTAGATTGAGTTTCATTTATCAGATGTAATAAAGATGCACTTACCTTTTAATATAGTTATGAAATTCAAATACCCTGCGTCCTGCCCCCCACTTCAAAAGTCAATTTTTCTGTGAACTTAAGTTTTGAAATTGTTGTAAATCAGCACTCTCCCCATATGTCACTTTTTAGCTAGAGCACTGGAAAACAATTCAAACCATTGGCTCACTGAAAAATTGACTTTTGAAGTGGGCCGCAGGGTGCGGGGTATTTGACACTTATATCTATAATCTAAAATATCACTAAAATTTAGGATCTGATTTTTAAAAAGGGAGTGTTTACCATTACTTTAAATGGATAGAAAGGTCACGACTGAAATCTACATTGTTGCATTTCAATTTCATATAGTATTTTTGAAAATGTTTCTAGTACAAGTTATTACTGTTTCAAATGCATATGCGCAAATGCTACGTGTCACTAGAGCACCAGGATTAAAAACACCATTGCTGTTAAGAGAGCTGAGGCTGGTGTGTGTATTGCGTCAGTAAAGACTTAAGTCATACAAGCCACCCCTGACTCTGAGGTGTGTTGCTTAAATGCTGGTGCACGGATCACTCACAGCCTATGTGGATATGCCTCTTAAAAACAGGAATAACATTTACTAGAAGCATTTTTGCTAATCAAAGTATATTGCAAAAGAAATTGTTCTATTTAAATGCAACAGTGGACATCTGAATTTTGACCTTTCTATCCCTTTGTTTCTCACTTAACTAATTTTACATCATGTTTCATTATTCAATTTGTTGGTGGTTAATTGGCTTCTACCTAAACAGTGAAAATATTAGTGGCTAGGGGATCTACCTGGGAAAAAGATAACGTTTAAAGCTTCCTGTGAAGACCAGAGTTAACCAACCCTGCACCAGTCACTTGTTTGACACAGAAAAGGTTAACAGACCCTTTACAACTTAACCAATTTATCACAGTCTAGCCACTCCAAGCAAGCCTGTGACTTAGTTCAGTGCGTGCAAGGGTTAACAAACACTTTCTAGTCTGTTCTAGACCTAGAATAAAAATGCCTAAAACTCCCCTTTAATGCTACCCACACTAAAATATTTCTATGCTGCCACCGCCTAACAAAAAAGGGACAGTCAAGCCAAAAAAAACTTTCTTGATTCAAATAGTACATGTAATTGTAAACAACTTTCCAATTTACTTTTATCACCAATTTTGCTTTGTTCTCTTGGTATTTTTAGTTGTAAGCTAAACCTAGGTAGGCTGAAGAAAACAGTGTTAATATTATCGGTCTCTTTCAGTAACGTGGTTCAAATATTAGACAAAGGCAAAACTTAATAAAGCAACGTTTGTTGAGAGCAAATAACGAGTCTCAGTGCATTGATATAAAACAGTTAACAAACAATTTACACAGAAGCAAACATTTGTAAATATAAAAGTAGAAATAACAAACCTGTAACTTCCCATGTAAAAATGACAGTTCTACTGTATGGTCAAGAAAAAGATTTCTTGAGCAAACCTCCTTCCAGAGTGGGTTGGGGAAGGTTCCCACTCCTCTTTTTAATGACCTGTCCTTGGCTGAACTTAATAGAATAACGGATAAGAACGGAGTGGTAGCCAATTATATAAGGTACATGACGCAACCAACTGTGAAACAAATTGTTGGTTTGAACTGAAATATTTTAAAGAAATTCTTTTAGCCATCCATTTAAGTGAGGATGAAGGGAGAAGCGCTACCTAGATTCTATAAAACAGGACTTTGGTGGATTTACAAGAGATCGAACATTATTATTTAAAGGTGGTATTTTATATGGGGAGACATCCCTTTATAGTTTTATCATCTAATATTTGTATCTATTGTAAACAACTAATATTTTTATTATAATTATTAAAATGTATTATTCATAAATTAACTTCATAGCCTGACAATTGAATTGGTTTTATGTGTGTAAGGGGACCCCTTTATGCTTCTAAGCATCCTCAATTACGTTTTTAAATTAATTGCTTTTTCTGTCTTGAAAGGAGATAGATTCTTGAGTGTTAGATATAGGAGGTATAACCCAGTGCAAGACAATTGTATACAGGAACACTCTTCTAAAAAAAATTGTTTTTAACACACGCTAAAAAAAGTTAAAGGGAAACGAAATCCAATGTTTTTTTTTCTTTTTTGATTCAGGTAGTGAACTCACTTTTAAAAAAGTTTCCAATTTATTTCTATTATCAAATTTTCATGTTATTCTTTGTTGAAGACACATTTAAATAGGTAGCATGCACATGTCTGGAGCACTACATGACAGGATATAGTGCTGCAGGCACGTGCATGCTCCCGAAAGTGCCCTCCTTTTCAGCAACGGATTACAAGAAAACAAAAGAAATTTGATAATAGACGTAAATTGGAAAGTTGTTAACAAATGTATGTTCTATCTGAATCATGAAAGAAAAATGTTGTCTCTTATGTCCCTCTAACCTCTTACAACTAAAATCATGAGGCCTTCATGAAACCTCCCTATATGTAATGCAAAAAAACCCACATTGTTTCTTGTAGAAGTGTAAATCTGTTAAGCAGCTTGTTAAACCCTGCTCAAGCACTTGCATGCAGCTTGTAGTGTGCCAGTTATTACACAGCATCAATTCTTAACACAAAAAAGCAGAAGTAACTGCTTTCTTATTCAGCTGCACAAAAGTCTGAGTGACTTGTAACAGTTCTCTTATGTTTTTCTCATCTATGCCCATACACCAAAGCTTTTTAAATAACAGTTCAGCACTAAATTGCAGTTTAATTATTGGACATTTAAAATTCTTAAAACATGTACCAAACAGTGACAACATGATGTAACTCATATTAGGCAGTGACTGAAAAAGCAATGCTAGTTCATCTAAATGTTAGGTTGGTAACCCTGGTATTTACAGCACAGATGGTAATATCCTACTGTTTCAGTACATTTCCAAAAGCTAGTACAGTAGTGAGAATTCACCAGCACAGTTCATCATGATAGTGTAGCCAATTGTCTAAATGAGGGCTACAGAGGCCACGTCCAGCCCTCCATAGTTTGTTTTTGTGTGTGTGTGTGGCCCTCAGCTCTAGAAATTTTGCCCTGTTCATAGAAAAAGCAGTTTCACACTCTTTAGGTAATTAAGCACGTTTGCTCATTCATGGTAACTTATTTCCTGTATACTTGCTACCTAAATATGTGATTTTATTTTGATGTATTTTGTGTAAGTATAATGCAATGTAGCTCACAGCTTATACCACCACTAGTGAATGGCCGCCTACATATTGGGAAGATATACAAACATTGTGAAGCACAATGCAATATGGTTAAGATTTTTTTTATTATTTATTTTTGCTCTGATTTTTTGTTTGTTTTTTCATTGCAGAAATCTTTAGTCATTGTGCAGCCTGACTCGTGCCTTACAAACACTGATTATGAAGGTAAGTGCTGTGGATGGAGGTCAGCTGATTTGTGTTCCTGTGCAATGGGTGACACACAGACTAATTACAATTCCTTTTTGCTGGTCCACAAATGCAGTGATTGATTTTTATCACAGAGTAAGAGATTGAAAGAACCACCTTTTCTGTTCTCTCTCTCTCTCTTTTTTTTTTTTTTTTTTTTGTCCCTGCAATTTTCCTAGTGTCCCAAGATTCTCTTCCCTATATCTTTCTCTTTTGGTACTCTACTGTTTTATTGTTGCTTAAAGGGATTCTAAACCCAATTTTTTTTTTTCATGATTCAGATAGAGCATGCCATTTTAAGCAACTGTCTAGTCTACTCCTATTATCAATTTTTCTTTGTTCTTTTTGTATCTTCGTTTAAAAAAGCAGGAGTGAAAGCTTAGAAGCCGGCCCATTTTAGGTTCAGCACCTGGGGTACCATTTGCTGATTGGTGGACTAAGGTAGCGACCAATTAGCAAGCGCTATCCAGGTTTCTGAACCAAAAATGGTCCAGCTCTTAAAGGGACAGTCTAGTCAAAATTAAACTTTCATGTTTCAGATGGGGCATGCAATTTTAAACAACTTTCCCATTTACTTTTATCATTAAATTTGCTTTGTTCCCTTGGTGGTATTTTTGAAAAACTAAACATAGGTAGGCTCAAACTGATTTCAAAACCGTTGAAAACCACCTCTTAGCTCAGAGCATTTTGAAAGTTTTTCACAGTTAGACAGTACTAGGTTATGTGTCATATAGATAATATTGTGCTCACTCCCATGAAGTTATTTAGGAGTCTGCACTGATTGGCTAAACTGCATATCTCTCAAAGGCACTGAGATAAGGGGGCAGTCTGCCGAGGCATAGATACAAGGTAATCACAGAGGTAAAATATATATTAATATAACTGTGTTGGTTATGAAAAACTGGGTAATAAAGGGATTATCTATCTTTTTAAACATTAAAAATTCTGGTGTAGACTGTCCCTTTAAGCTTTCATTCCTGTGTTTTTACCAAGAGAACAAAGAAGAATTGATAATAGGAGTAAATTGAGTAAATTAGAAAGTTGCTTAAAATTGCTTGCTCTATTTAAATTTTTAAAGAAAAAATGTGGGTTTAGTATCCTTTTAATGTATTTAAAAAAAAAGCAAGGTTAAAAATCATAGCCCAGCTGACAACCATGGCTTTGTCACTAGTTATTGCAATATTTTTATCTGCTTTCTCTTAAAACAACATTAAACGTCAACTTCTAAAAATGACCAAGCATTTGTCTTTATTTTGAAAGGCATGTCATACAATGCAATATATCACAGCAAGCTGCACATTTCCCGTTCATATGTGACCTATCTGTCATTATCCATTTATATATCTGACTATAAAGCGCCATTTACAGAATGATTAATTGCGTTTTTTCTCTTATCCTAAAAGATTGTTTCTTAAGTTTCTGGCTTTCTTTTTAGTGATGTGTTACAGGAAGTATATATTTAAGATGCACAAATTTAAAGGGAAAACAAACAAAACATAGGAGGCGTCTCATAGAGTAGAATATTTGAGAAATAGATAAAGACAAACAGGAATAACAAAGTCTCACTCATGTGTAGGATGCACTAAATGAAAGTGCGCTGCAGACGTGCTGGGTCCTCAGAGCTGCCCGGCAAGCTACCCTCATGCTACAGCACTGTTTTTTAAACCCGTCCTCCGGCCTCCCTAACAGGCCAGATTTTCAGGATTATCTTTTGTGAGAGCAGGTAAAATAGCCATGTTTACTAATCAGCTGATTATGTCGCCTGTGCTCTAGATCAGTTATCCTCAAAATCTGGCCTGTTAGGGAGGACATGTTTGAAAACCCCTGGGCTACAGGAATCTCTCCTCCAGCTCCCAGATAGGGCATATAGTAGAACAACCAGATTCCATTTTAGCATCTGTGAGGGTACTACAACAATGTAGAGCATCAGCGTTTAGCACAGGAGTGTGAATAAAAAAGTATTTTTATTAAAATAGCTATTAAAAATAGATCTTTGCCACTGAAGATGCAGTATCTTTTTATTTCCAGACGTAAACTGCTCATTAGGATGAGTCATGAAAGGAAAGATATATATATATTTTTTTTTTCAATTTCTTTTTATTAAGAATCCAGGGAAAGAAAACAAGGTACAAAAACAACAACACATCAATACAGTTATTCATGGTAGTGACAAATCAGTTATAGCATTGCTGGTAACATATAAGTAGTTGTGCAGTATGGATTCTTTTCTTAATAGATTTAATCATTAAACAATAGTAATTGCAGCGTCCTAACTCTCCGTGTCCCTGTTACTTTCATAAAATTATATATACCTAAAGTTTGTTAAGGATCCCAGTCTTGAACGATCTATATGGGTTCTTGGGTGTGGTGTATTTAAAGGGCAGATTTAGCTTTCTGTTGCTCAATATACTTAGTCTAGACTTGATTAGCTGGTATTAAGTAGGTGTGTGGTTTTTATTTTTATTTTTTTAATCCTTTTTCCCCCTCAAGTATTGATCCCATGTTGCCTGTGATTCAATAAATGGGTCTCTATTGTCTAACTTGTATGTGCTATATTCTTCTAATTCGAATAAGTTGGTGACTTTTGATCTCCACATCTTCAGGGAAGGGACCTCACTAGACCTCCATTTTCTCCAACATAGGTGTGTCCGGTCCACGGCGTCATCCTTACTTGTGGGATATTCTCTTCCCCAACAGGAAATGGCAAAGAGCCCAGCAAAGCTGGTCACATGATCCCTCCTAGGCTCCGCCTACCCCAGTCATTCTCTTTGCCGTTGTACAGGCAACATCTCCACGGAGATGGCTTAGAGTTTTTTAGTGTTTAACTGTAGTTTTTATTATTCAATCAAGAGTTTGTTATTTTAAAATAGTGCTGGTATGTACTATTTACTCAGAAACAGAAAAGAGATGAAGATTTCTGTTTGTATGAGGAAAATGATTTTAGCAACCGTTACTAAAATCCATGGCTGTTCCACACAGGACTGTTGAGAGGAATTAACTTCAGTTGGGGGAACAGTGAGCAGTCTCTTGCTGCTTGAGGTATGACACATTCTAACAAGACGATGTAATGCTGGAAGCTGTCATTTTCCCTATGGGATCCGGTAAGCCATGTTTATTAAGATTGTAAATAAGGGCTTCACAAGGGCTTATTAAGACTGTAGACTTTTTCTGGGCTAAATCGATTCATTATTAACACATATTTAGCCTTGAGGAATCATTTAATCTGGGTATTTTGATAAGTTTATATCGGCAGGCACTTTTTTAGACACCTTTCTCTTTAGGGGCTTTCCCAAATCATAGGCAGAGCCTCATTTTCGCGCCGGTGTTGCGCACTTGTTTTTGAGAGGCATGACATGCAGTCGCATGTGTGAGGAGCTCTGATACATAGAAAAGACTTTCTGAAGGCGTCATTTGGTATCGTATTCCCCTTTGGGCTTGGTTGGGTCTCAGCAAAGCAGACACCAGGGACTGTAAAGGGGTTAAAGTTAAGAACGGCTCCGGTTCCGTTATTTTAAGGGTTAAAGCTTCCAAATTTGGGGTGCAATACTTTTAAGGCTTTAAGACACTGTGGTGAAATTTTGGTGAATTTTGAACAATTCCTTCATATTTTTTCGCAATTGCAGTAATAAAGTGTGTTCAGTTTAAAATTTAAAGTGACAGTAACGGTTTTATTTTAAAACGTTTTTTGTACTTTGTTATCAAGTTTATGCCTGTTTAACATGTCTGAACTACCAGATAGACTGTGTTCTGAATGTGGGGAAGCCAGAGTTCCTTCTCATTTAAATAAATGTGATTTATGTGACAATGACAATGATGCCCAAGATGATTCCTCAAGTGAGGGGAGTAAGCATGGTACTGCATCATTCCCTCCTTCGTCTACACGAGTCTTGCCCACTCAGGAGGCCCCTAGTACATCTAGCGCGCCAATACTCCTTACTATGCAACAATTAACGGCTGTAATGGATAATTCTGTCAAAAACATTTTAGCCAAAATGCACACTTATCAGCGTAAGCGCGACTGCTCTGTTTTAGATACTGAAGAGCATGACGACGCTGATAATAATGGTTCTGAAGGGCCCCTAAACCAGTCTGATGGGGCCAGGGAGGTTTTGTCTGAGGGAGAAATTACTGATTCAGGGAACATTTCTCAACAAGCTGAACCTGATGTGATTACGTTTAAATTTAAGTTGGAACATCTCCGCATTCTGCTTAAGGAGGTATTATCCACTCTGGATGATTGTGACAAGTTGGTCATCCCAGAGAAACTATGTAAAATGGACAAGTTCCTAGAGGTCCCGGGGCTCCCAGAAGCTTTTCCTATACCCAAGCGGGTGGCGGACATTGTAAATAAAGAATGGGAAAGGCCCGGTATTCCTTTCGTCCCTCCCCCCATATTTAAAAAATTGTTTCCTATGGTCGACCCCAGAAAGGACTTATGGCAGACAGTCCCCAAGGTCGAGGGAGCGGTTTCCACTTTAAACAAACGCACCACTATACCCATAGAAGATAGTTGTGCTTTCAAAGATCCTATGGATAAAAAATTAGAAGGTTTACTTAAAAAGATGTTTGTTCAGCAGGGTTACCTTCTACAACCAATTTCATGCATTGTCCCTGTCGCTACAGCCGCGTGTTTCTGGTTCGATGAGCTGGTAAAGGCGGGTCGATAGTGATTCTCCTCCTTATGAGGAGATTATGGACAGAATCAATGCTCTCAAATTGGCTAATTCTTTCACCCTAGACGCCACTTTGCAATTGGCTAGGTTAGCGGCTAAGAATTCTGGGTTTGCTATTGTGGCGCGCAGAGCGCTTTGGTTGAAATCTTGGTCAGCTGATGCGTCTTCCAAGAACAAGCTACTTAACATTCCTTTCAAGGGGAAAACGCTGTTTGGCCCTGACTTGAAAGAGATTATCTCTGATATCACTGGGGGTAAGGGCCATGCCCTTCCTCAGGATCGGCCTTTCAAGGCCAAAAATAAACCTAATTTTCGTCCCTTTCGTAGAAACGGACCAGCCCAAAGTGCTACGTCCTCTAAGCAAGAGGGTAATACTTCTCAAGCCAAGCCAGCTTGGAGACCAATGCAAGGCTGGAACAAGGGAAAGCAGGCCAAGAAACCTGCCACTGCTACCAAGACAGCATGAAATGTTGGCCCCCGATCCGGGACCGGATCTGGTGGGGGGCAGACTCTCTCTCTTCGCTCGGGCTTGGGCAAGAGATGTTCTGGATCCTTGGGCGCTAGAAATAGTCTCCCAAGGTTATCTTCTGGAATTCAAGGGGCTTCCCCCAAGGGGGAGGTTCCACAGGTCTCAGTTGTCTTCAGACCACATAAAAAGACAGGCATTCTTAAGTTGTGTAGAAGACCTGTTAAAAATGGGAGTGATTCATCCTGTTCCATTAGGAGAACAAGGGATGGGGTTCTACTCCAATCTGTTCATAGTTCCCAAAAAAGAGGGAACGTTCAGACCAATCTTAGATCTCAAGATCTTAAACAAGTTTCTCAAGGTTCCATCGTTCAAAATGGAAACCATTCGAACAATTCTTCCTTCCATCCAGGAAGGTCAATTCATGACCACGGTGGATTTAAAGGATGCGTATCTACATATTCCTATCCACAAGGAACATCATCGGTTCCTAAGGTTCGCATTCCTGGACAAGCATTACCAGTTCGTGGCGCTTCCTTTCGGATTAGCCACTGCTCCAAGGATTTTCACAAAGGTACTAGGGTCCCTTCTAGCTGTGCTAAGACCAAGGGGCATTGCTGTAGTACCTTACTTGGACGACATTCTGATTCAAGCGTCGTCCCTTCCTCAAGCAAAGGCTCACACGGACATTGTCCTGGCCTTTCTCAGATCTCACGGATGGAAAGTGAACGTGGAAAAGAGTTCTCTATCTCCGTCAACAAGGGTTCCCTTCTTGGGGACAATAATAGACTCCTTAGAAATGAGGATTTTTCTGACAGAGGCCAGAAAAACAAAACTTCTAGACTCTTGTCGGATACTTCATTCCGTTCCTCTTCCTTCCATAGCGCAGTGCATGGAAGTGATAGGTTTGATGGTAGCGGCAATGGACATAGTTCCTTTTGCGCGCATTCATCTAAGACCATTACAACTGTGCATGCTCAGTCAGTGGAATGGGGACTATACAAACTTGTCTCCGAGGATACAAGTAAATCAGAGGACCAGAGACTCACTCCGTTGGTGGCTGTCCCTGGACAACCTGTCACAAGGGATGACCTTCCGCAGACCAGAGTGGGTCATTGTCACGACCGACGCCAGTCTGATGGGCTGGGGCGCGGTCTGGGGATCCCTGAAAGCTCAGGGTCTTTGGTCTCGGGAAGAATCTCTTCTACCGATAAATATTCTGGAACTGAGAGCGATATTCAATGCTCTCAAGGCTTGGCCTCAGCTAGCGAGGGCCAAGTTCATACGGTTTCAATCAGACAACATGACAACTGTTGCGTACATCAACCATCAGGGGGGAACAAGGAGTTCCCTGGCGATGGAAGAAGTGACCAAAATCATTCTATGGGCGGAGTCTCACTCCTGCCACCTGTCTGCTATCCACATCCCAGGAGTGGAAAATTGGGAAGCGGATTTTCTGAGTCGTCAGACATTGCATCCGGGGGAGTGGGAACTCCATCCGGAAATCTTTGCCCAAGTCACTCAACTGTGGGGCATTCCAGACATGGATCTGATGGCCTCTCGTCAGAACTTCAAAGTTCCTTGCTACGGGTCCAGATCCAGGGATCCCAAGGCGGCTCTAGTGGATGCACTAGTAGCACCTTGGACCTTCAAACTAGCTTATGTATTCCCGCCGTTTCCTCTCATCCCCAGGCTGGTAGCCAGGATCAATCAGGAAAGGGCGTCGGTGATCTTGATAGCTCCTGCGTGGCCACGCAGGACTTGGTATGCAGATCTGGTGAATATGTCATCGGCTCCACCATGGAAGCTACCTTTGAGACGAGACCTTCTTGTTCAAGGTCCGTTCGAACATCCGAATCTGGTCTCACTCCAGCTGACTGCTTGGAGATTGAACGCTTGATCTTATCGAAGCGAGGGTTCTCAGATTCTGTTATCGATACTCTTGTTCAGGCCAGAAAGCCTGTAACTAGAAAGATTTACCACAAAATTTGGAAAAAATATATCTGTTGGTGTGAATCTAAAGGATTCCCTTGGGACAAGGTTAAGATTCCTAAAATTCTATCCTTCCTTCAAGAAGGATTGGAAAAAGGATTATCTGCAAGTTCCCTGAAGGGACAGATTTCTGCCTTGTCTGTGTTACTTCATAAAAAGCTGGCAGCTGTGCCAGATGTTCAAGCCTTTGTTCAGGCTCTGGTTAGAATCAAGCCTGTTTACAAACCTTTGACTCCTCCTTGGAGTCTCAACTTAGTTCTTTCAGTTCTTCAGGGGGTTCCGTTTGAACCCTTACATTCCGTTGATATTAAGTTATTATCTTGGAAAGTTTTGTTTTTGGTTGCAATTTCTTCTGCTAGAAGAGTTTCAGAATTATCTGCTCTGCAGTGTTCTCCTCCTTATCTGGTGTTCCATGCAGATAAGGTGGTTTTACGTACTAAACCTGGTTTTCTTCCAAAAGTTGTTTCTAACAAAAACATTAACCAGGAGATTATCGTACCTTCTCTGTGTCCGAAACCAGTTTCGAAGAAGGAACGTTTGTTGCACAATTTGGATGTTGTTCGCGCTCTAAAATTCTATTTAGATGCTACAAAGGATTTTAGACAAACATCTTCCTTGTTTGTTGTTTATTCCGGTAAAAGGAGAGGTCAAAAAGCAACTTCTACCTCTCTCTCTTTTTGGATTAAAAGCATCATCAGATTGGCTTACGAGACTGCCGGACGGCAGCCTCCCGAAAGAATCACAGCTCATTCCACTAGGGCTGTGGCTTCCACATGGGCCTTCAAGAACGAGGCTTCTGTTGATCAGATATGTAGGGCAGCGACTTGGTCTTCACTGCACACTTTTACCAAATTTTACAAGTTTGATACTTTTGCTTCTTCTGAGGCTATTTTTGGGAGAAAGGTTTTGCAAGCCGTGGTGCCTTCCATCTAGGTGACCTGATTTGCTCCCTCCCATCATCCGTGTCCTAAAGCTTTGGTATTGGTTCCCACAAGTAAGGATGACGCAGTGGACCGGACACACCTATGTTGGAGAAAACAGAATTTATGTTTACCTGATAAATTACTTTCTCCAACGGTGTGTCCGGTCCACGGCCCGCCCTGGTTTTTTAATCAGGTCTGATAATTTATTTTCTTTAACTACAGTCACCACGGTTTCATATGGTTTCTCCTATGCAAATATTCCTCCTTAACGTCGGTCGAATGACTGGGGTAGGCGGAGCCTAGGAGGGATCATGTGACCAGCTTTGCTGGGCTCTTTGCCATTTCCTGTTGGGGAAGAGAATATCCCACAAGTAAGGATGACGCCGTGGACCGGACACACCGTTGGAGAAAGTAATTTATCAGGTAAACATAAATTCTGTTTTTTTGCGATTAAAAATCTTGCACTGTTGGTCATAATTTTAAATAGAGGTTTATAACTTTTATTGGGGAGTTTAATAGGTTTATTTAACAGCCAAACCCTAGGGTCGAGGGGAAGTAGTGTTTGAAATATATCTTCAATTTCCTTAATTATATCTCTCCAGTACTGATTGATTTGATTGCACCACCACCACATGTGGCCCATACCACTGCCCACGTGTCCGCACCTCCAACAGCTATTGCTAGTTTTAGGGAACAGTCTGTGCATACGTTTTGGCGTTAAGTACCAACAGTGTAATAATTTGTAGTTTATTTCCAATATAGATGAAGATGTGGAGGAAGATTTTGTGTTTTGAAAGATAGTAACAGCGGTCTGGGGGGTGATGATGGTACCCAATTCCTTTTCCCAAGTCTCAATGTAATGCGGCATATGTCCTGGGGGAAGTTGCCCACTAACCAACTTCGAAAGATTATTCACCGCGACCCCTCCCCTCAAACACACCTTGTCTCACATCCACAAACTCTATACACAACTTATTGACGGCAGATGGGCCTATGGCTCTTATCTGCCGTCAATAAGTTGTGTATAGAGTTTGTGGATGTGAGACAAGGTGTGTTTGAGGGGAGGGGTCGCAGTGAATAATCTTTCGAAGTTGGTTAGTGGGCGAGTTAGGTTAAGAGTGTGTTTATGTGTAGTAATGTAATGATGAACCCTCCTGTACGAAAACCAGTTAGATGCCCAAGGGATGTTTAAGTCTTTCAATTGCTCTTGTGAGAGAATGAAAGGAAAGATATTTTAAATGTAATTTTATTTTACTTAGTACCATGAAGTGCCCAATGGTTTTCAACTGCATATACATTTCCTGTTTTGAGATTTTGGCACAAAACCAGACTGCAAAGAAGAGGGTGTTCTCCTTCTGACCTACATAAAGATAATCCTGCACCAGTCCTGTTGTGAAGAGAAGAAACAACTACCTAATATAAACAGTTTCCTGGATTATGGAACACAACATTTGTATTTAGTAGCCCAGTCAGACCTTACCTTTTAATACCTTCCATTTCTAGAGATTAAGTGTAGAAACCTGCTGTAATAATGAATGGTCTAAATCTGAAATAAATAGTTTTAAGTTAAAATGGAAAAGCTTCTTTTGATTTTAACTAAAAGATGGAAAAAACATTGTACAGTTATTTTGAGATCATTGGGCTGTCATAGGGTATAATAAACACTTGTTAATTGCCTTTTAATATTGTAGATCATGAACTTTTTTTCTTCAACAAGATACGACGAGTCCACGGATTTCATCCTTGTGGGATATTAACCTCCTGCTAACAGGAAGTGGCAAAGAGCACCACAGCAGAGCTGTATATATAGCTCCTCCCTTCCCTCCACCCCCAGTCATTCTTTTTGCCTGTGTTAGTAATAGGAAGAGGTAAAGTGAGGTGTTAGTTTTAGATTCTTCAGTCAAAAAGTTTTTTATTTTAAAATGGTACCGGTGAGTACTATTTTCCTCAGGGAGATATGGAAGATGAAGATTTCTGCCCTGAGGTTGATGATCTTAGCAGATGTAACTAAGATCCACGTTGGTTCCCACAGAGTTTCTGAAGGTAGTGCAAGAGAAATCTTCAGTGTGGAGAACGGTTTCATGCTACAAGCAGCATTGAGGTATGTTCAGTCTTTTTATTTTTGAGGAGACTTGGTATATCAGAACTGGCTGACATTATTCCCTGCAAGGGAAGGGTTAAGCAGTAGACCTGTACACAGAGGGTATTACTGAAAACTCTGTGTTTATATCTTTATTTGACATAGTACTGGGCTGAAAGCAATATTCTATGAGACACTGGGAGAGCAGCTTGACGTTTTTTATTTGATAAAGCAAATTGTCAGTATGGCTGCAGTGTTATAGTAGTGTTTAAGGGGACCACATGGCTTACTTTACAAACCGCTTCCCATGCGGTTATACAGACTGGTAGAAAGACGTCCGTGATGGGCGGGGCCAATTTTCGTGCGCTCAGACGCGCAGTTTACTCTGACTGAGAAGGCAGCAGGCATTAGCTCCGGTGGGGCCTAAACTTGTGTTCTGTTCACCGGATCGTTGTCGAGTCATCCAACCACTTAAGTCCACTCTTTCATGGCATATTTGTATATGCTTCTGTCTGTCAAATATACTTACATAGCTTCTAATAAGATTTGGATAAACATCTCGCAATAATATTGGCTTATATTTGAGCTGCAAAAACAAATATACTTCTATCTGCTAAATATACTTACATAGTTCAAATAAAATTGAGATTAACATCTCACAATAATATTGACTTATATTTATGCTGCAAAAAATTGCCTGTTAAATATGCTTTTAAATAAAAACTTCTGTCTGCTAAATATACTTACATAGTTCAAATAAGATTGGGATAAACATCTCACAATAATATTGACTTATATTTATCCTGCAAAAAATTGCCTGTTTAAATTTAAATAAAATAGGGATCTTACTCACACAATATGATCATATTCTGCTAAGCCAGTCACCACTTACAAGGTGTCCCATATTAGACTGGTCCTACACACTGCAGTGTGGAAACTGGTTAGTGTAGGACCGGTCTAATATGGGACACCTTGTAAGTGGTGACTGGCTTAGCAGAATATGATCATATTGTGTGAGTAAGATCCCTATTTTATTTAAATTTAAACAGGCAATTTTTTGCAGCATAAATATAAGTCAATATTATTGTGAGATGTTAATCCCAATTTTATTTGAACTATGTAAGTATATTTAGCCGATAGAAGTATATTTGTTTTTGCAGCTCAAATATAAGCCAATATTATTGCGAGATGTTTATCCCAATCTTATTAGAAGCTATGTAAGTATATTTGACAGACAGAAGCATATACAAATATGCCATGAAAGAGTGGACTTAAGTGGCTGGATGTGCACCGATACTTTTTGTTGTCTTGGAGCTATATCTACCCTGGCTAAGCGTACAACTATACCTATTGAGGACAGTTGTGCTTTCAAAGACCCTATGGATAAGAAGTTAGAGGGTCTTCTAAAGAAATTATTTATTCATCAGGGTTTTCTTTTACAACCTACAGCTTGCATTGTTCCAGTTACTACTGCAGCAGCTTTTTGGTTTGATGCTCTAGAAGAGTCTCTGAAGGTTGAGACCCCTTTAGAGGACATTTTGGATAGAATTAAGGCTCTCAAGCTAGCTAATTCTTTTATTACAGATGCCGCCTTTCAAATTGCTCAATTGGTGGCGAAAAATGCAGGATTTGCCATTTTAGCGCGTAGGGTGTTATGGCTAAAATCATGGTCTGCTGATGTGTCATCAAAATCTAAGCTCTTAGCTATTCCTTTCAAGGGTAATACCCTATTTGGGCCTGAGTTGAAGGAAATCATTTTTGACATTACTGGAGGTAAAGGTCATGCCCTACCTCAGGATAAGTCTGTTAAGATGAGGGGTAAACAAAATAATATTCGTACCTTTTGAAATTTTAAAGGAGTACCCTCTGCTTCCTCTTCCTCCACAAAGCAGGAAGGGAATTTTGCTCAGTCCAAATCCATCTGGAGACCCAACCAGGCTTGGAACAAAGGTAAACAATCCAAGAAGCCTGCTGCTGCTACAAAGACAGCATGAAGGGGCGGCCCCCGATCCGGGACCAGATCTAGTAGGGGGCAGACTTTCTTTCTTTGCCCAGGCTTTTGCAAGAGATGTTCAGGACCCCTGGGCATTGGAAATCATAACCCACGGTATCAACTGGAACTCAAGGATTTTCTCCCAAGAGGGAGATTTCTTCTTTCACAATTGTCTGTAGACCAGATAAAAAGAGAGGCGTTCTTACGTTGTGTAAAAGACCTCTCTACTATGGGAGTAATTCATCCCGTTCCAAGACTGGAACAGGGGCAGGGGTTTTACTCAAATATTTTCGTGGTTCCCAAAAAAAGAGGGAACTTTCAGACCCATTTTAGATCTCGTGTCTAAACAAGTTTCTCAGAGTCCTATCGTTCAAGATGGAGACGATCCGAACAATTTTACCAATGATCCAAGAGGGTCAATATATGATTCCCGTGGACTTGAAGGATGCATACCTTCATATCCCTATTCACAAGGATCATCATCCGTACCTAAGGTTTGCCTTTCTGGACAAACCTTTTCAGTTCGTGGCTCTTCCCTTCGGGTTGGCCACAGAACCCAGAATCTTCATGAAGGTTCTAGGGTCCCTTCTGGCGGTTTTCAGACCGCGGGGCATAGCAGTGGCGCCTTATCTGGACGATATTTTTATTCAGGCGTCGACTTATCATCTGACGAAGTCTCATACAGACACAGTGTTGTCCTTTCTGAGAACTCACGGTTGGAAGGTGAACCTAGAAAAGAGTTCACTAGTTCCACGGACAAGGGTTCCCTTCTTGGGAACGCTGATAGACTCGGTAGACATGAAAATATTTCTGATGGAGATCAGAAAATTAAAGATTCTAAATACTTGCCGAGCACTTCAGTCCATTCCTCGGCCATCAGTGGCTCAGTGTATGGAGGTAATTGGAATAATGGTAGCGGCAATGGACATCATTCCGTTTGCTCGCTTTCATCTCAGACCACTGCAGCTGTGCATGCTCGGATAGTGGAATGGAGACTATGCAAATTTATCTCCTCAGATAAATCTGGATCAAGAGACCAGAGACTCTCTTCTTTGGTCCCCGGATCATCTGTCCCAGGGGACGTGTTTCCGCAGACCCTCGTGGGTGATAGTGACAACGGATCCCAGTCTACTAGGCTGGGGTGCAGTCTGGAATTCCCTGAAGGCTCAGGGTGTATGGACTCAGTCGGAGTCACTTCTTCCAATCAATATTCTGGAATTGAGAGCAATATTCAATGCGCTTCAGGCATGGCCTCAGTTGGCTTCGGCCAAATTCATCAGATTCCAGTCAGACAATATCATGACTGTGACTTATATCAATCATCAGGGGGGAACGAGGAGTTCCTTAGCGATGATAGAAGTATCCAAAATAATCCGATGGACGGAGGCCCACTCTTGTTATTTGTCAGCAATCTACATCCCAGGAGTAGAAAACTGGGAAGCGGATTTTCTAAGTCGACAGACTTTTCATCCGGGGGAGTGGGAACTCCACCCGGAAGTGTTTGCCTCACTGATTCTCCAATGGGGCGGTCCGGAAATGGATCTGATGGTATCTCGACAGAATGCCAAGCTTCCAAGATACGGATCCAGGTCGAACTGATAGATGCCTTGGCAGTGCCTTGGTCGTTCATCCTAGCCTATGTGCTTCCACATGTGATTGCTCGGATAAAACAGGAGAGAGATAATCCTGATCGCGCCTGCGTGACCACGCAGGACTTGGTATGGATTCGTTCATTGATACTTTGATACAGGCACGTAAACCTGTCACTAGAAAAATCTATCATAAGATATGGCGTAAATATCTTTATTGGTGTGAATCCAAGGGCTACTCATGGAGTAAAGTTAGTATTCCCAGGATTCTGTCTTTTGTCCAGAAGGATTGGAGAAAGGGTTATCAGCAAGTTCCTTAAAGGGACAGATTTCTGCCTTTTCAATTTTGCTTCACAAACGTTTGGCAGATGTTCAGTCTTTTTGTCAGGCTCTAACCAGAATTAAGCCTGTATTTAGACCAAGTACTCCTCCCTGGAGTATGAATTTAGTTCTTAGAGTTCTTCAAGGGGTTACATTTGAACCCATGCATTCCATAGATATTAAGTTGTTATCTTGGAAAGTTTTGTTTTTGGTTGCTATTTCTTCTGCTCGTAGAGTTTCTGAGCTTTCAGCGTTACAATGTGATTCGCCTTATCTTATATTTCATTCTGATAAGGTGGTTTTGCGTACCAAACCTGGATTTCTTCCTAAGGTTGTTTCAAATAAGAATATTAATCAGGAAATTGTTGTTCCTTACTTGTGTCCTAATCCTTCTTCTAAGAAAGAGCGTCTGTTACATAACTTGGACGTGGTCCGTGCCTTGAAGTTTTACTTACAGGCGACTAAGGATTTCCGTCAATCATCTTCATTGTTAATTCTGGACAGCAGCCTCCTGAAAGAATTACGGCTCATTCTACTAGGGCTGTGGCTTCCACATGGGCCTTTAAAAACAATGCTTCTGTTGAACAGATTTGCAAGGCTGCGACTTGGTCGTCTCTTCATACTTTTTCCAAATTTTCCAAATTTGATACTTTTGCTTCTTCTGAGGCTGTTTTTGGGAGAAAGGTTCTTCAAGCAGTGGTGCCTTCCGTTTAGGTCTCTGTCTTGTCCCTCCCGTTTCATCCGTGTCCTGTAGCTTTGGTATTGTATCCCACAAGTAAGGATGAAATCCGTGGACTCGTCGTATCTTGTAGAAGAAAAGTAAATTTATGCTTACCTGATAAATTAATTTCTTCTACGATACGAGTCCACGGCCCTCCCTGTCATTTTTCAGACAGATTTAAATTATTAATTTTTTTTGTAACTTCAGTCACCTCTGCACCTTTTAGCTTTTCCTTTCTCTTCCTAAACCTTTGGTCGAATGACTGGGGGTGGAGGGAAGGGAGGAGCTATATATACAGCTCTGCTGTGGTGCTCTTTGCCACTTCCTGTTAGCAGGAGGTTAATATCCCACAAGTAAGGATGAAATCCGTGGACTCGTCGTATCGTAGAAGAAATTAATTTATCAGGTACGCATAAATTTACTTTTTATTGTTTGAGTATATGTAAATACCATCTTATCACTTCCAATTTATTTTGTGTTTTTGTGGCATTCAATTCCAAATGCACTTATCATTTTTGTGTTGTTTATTCATGTTTTTTCTGATTTTTTTTTTTTTTTGTTTTGCAGCATTTAGGAAGAAGTTTAGAGCCACAGTGGTTGTTCGTGAATGGCTACTAGACAGTGTTTCTAGTTACAAGCTTCAGCCATTTGATGGTTACCTAGTATGATGGATGCTTGCCAATTGTGAGGGCGCTGATCAGATCTGTTTTTAGGAAGATATTACAAGATGAGATGTCTTCAGTCATTAAATCCTTTCTACCAGCATACCTTTATTAGATGTATTAGCCCATTCATGGTTTACAGAATACAACATATTTCCCAATGAGAGTTATGTTACTGTATTACCTTCCAATGTACAAATACATGAGCTCTCTAGGTTAATGTAAGGTTATGAGAAAACGCTGAGATATTTTGCATATTTGGAATGTCACAAAAGAATCATATGATAGAACTGTTTTACAGAAACATATATCAGAACAAAACATTTAGGTTTTTAGAAAATATTTACAGGACTTATTCATGTTATGCAGTGTATAAGGAAAGGAATTGTTTTATCTACAGTGCAATAACTATCCTATATGTGGATGACTGGAATAAGTAAATAACAAGAAAAGATTGGCTTGCACTTATCCTTTCCTGTTGAAATACAGGAGGAAGAGTTGTAAAAGTGCTCACGATCAGTATTCAAAATCTCTTTTACACAGGCAAATTGTTTTTTGTTTTAAATCTTAGAAACTGAAATATAAAAAATATTGGGGGGGGTTTACAACTGCGTATAGAAGCTGCATATCCGAGTTCACAACCTGCTTTGTAACAGATTAATCTATATTTCTTGCATGTAAGCATAAATATGTTTTACATTTCTAATTCATTTGTTTAACTTCTGGTTTGAGAAACAGAACTGGGGAAGGTCAAGTCTATTACTTGATGTTTAAATGGTATTTCACCTACATGGTGTAATGTTCTCTTTTGGTACTTGTTGCCATGTAATGTCAAATACAGAGATAACCCAATTAACCCCACTGAGTGTCAGAGTGCTGTTTCATGGCTCTGTTTGGCAGCCATGTCATTGATAAGGCAGGGGAGTTCGTATGATTCCCCCATTGATGTTGGGTACTCAAACACATTGCAGGATATCCGAATCATTAAAAGCTTTGAAACAGTTTTACTGATATTTCCATTTTTATTACTGTTTGATATTTGTAGCTTTTCATATGATATTTTCATCTGCATGTGCATTACATAAGGGCTGCGGGCAATTGCTTAAATGTAAAATAAACCAAATATTAAAAAGGTCACAGCACTTAAAACCCATTCACATGGATACGCAACGTTTCGGGGCTCACAGCTCTTAATCATTAATGATCATTACTCCAGTCCCACGTGCACTTACACTGTTGGAAGTCGTTCAGGTTCTGTGCTCACTTTGTATTAAATGTAAAATAACTTATTTTAACAGTGTGATTTTAAGGTTTAGTGCTCAAAACTAATGACTTGGCAGCACAGCCATTAACTATTATTCTAGACATTTAGAGGGTCCAAAATGTTAAAATTCCATATTTTTATTTTATAACCTTGTTCTCAAGAGAGAAGTTATGTTTAGTGCAACATTAATAGTCTGAATGTTTATCATTGATAATGGCTGATATGTTGGGGGTCTAGAATTCTGCTACCTCTTTAGAATCCAAGGAAAATGAAAAAAGCCCAGAAAATGCTGGAGAGATAATTAGTCTGGTAGTTATTAATCTACTGAGATATCCGACTTTCCTAAATCTAATCTGGCAACGGTTATTCAATAGTTGTTTCCAATGAGAATTTTATTCATAAGAAATCATGACATATATTGAAGCTTATGTAATTTTGTAGAGTTTATGTAAATATTTTTAATTGTACAGTTCCTGTATAATTTGAAATGTACCTTTAATAAATGCTTTAATGTTCAGTGGCTGAAGTGTTTCTTTGTATTGTTTTATTTATTTAGAGAGAAAGTGATTGGTGGGTGTTGGCAGCCTTTATGCATTATGGAGCCTGTAATAAACATTTGTGCTGGGGAGTGAGGGACAAAGCACAACATTTTACACAAAAGCAAGGTGCTTAAAGTGAAGGTCAAGTCTGGAGTAGTGGTTAACAGTTTCAAATAGCTTCGGTAAATTAAGTATGATGTTCATTCATGAAATTCTTTATAACTAATATTAAAAGTTTTATTTTTAACCTTTTAAATCGGCTCCGTGTCAGTTTTTTTATCCGCCCGCCATATTGCCGTTATTGATTGACAATTCTTTGATCCAATCTATTACCTACCCCTGTGGCGTCCAGCCCCTTTTCTGTAGCGTCATCATTGTCATGCTCGTTCATGAAACGCGCATGCGTAGTCCGCTCTCATTATTTTGGATACATTGAATTATTAAACGCATGCGCTACTGAGTGGGAGATACGCATGCACATTTAAAATAGGCTGTTGTGCACGAGCGTAGTCCGCTTGTAGGAACGAAAGCGATGTCACTACAGAGAAATACGGAAGTGTGGTAGGGGAGGAGCTAATAGCAATAACGGAGGTATTTTATATATCTATTTTATTTGAAAATGAATAGTTTTTTAGAAATATAAAATCAGCGACTTTAATACTTGGATGTTAAGCTTTCGATTGGTGTATTGCTATTAGCAAAAATTGACCTTCACTTTAATATTCCTGATGTTTTCTATGACTGCATAATCTTTGGTGTATAGGGTTTTTGAAATAATCACACTCAAATAATATGTTGGTAAGTTCTATGAATTTTTTGTCATAACATACTTTTATTATAAATAGATACTTATTAGAGATAATTTCTTACATGTGTTAGTATTTTCTGCATTTCACAATCCTGTGTGACTTGCTTTTCCACTCACTGGCACTCAGCATGACAGCTTTCAGACCATTTGAAAGAGGGGATCAAGTTAGTACTAAACCATATGTGAAACCGTGGAAGAGAAATTGAGAATTGCAGAACATTAACTGTATAGCAGCTTCCAGGGCCTATGATTACCCAAAAACTCCTCTCGCCCATTGGTTCAGTAAATGACAAAACCTAGCAACCCGCAAGAAACTTTAATCACCCTAGCGTGCCTCCATGTAGGTGTGTTTATATCTTATTTTAAAAAGGTAAAATAAATAGTGTTCATATAATCTCACAAAGCATTGCCACTAAGTTGGGAAAATATGTAATGCCAAACAGAAGCATTTTTCTTCTTAATATAAGGAGAGTCCACGGCTTCATTCCTTACTGTTGGGAAATGCTGAACCTGGCCACCAGGAGGCAGCAAAGACACCCCAGCCAAAGGCTTAAATGCCTTTCCCAATCCCCCAGTCATTCTTTGCCTTTCGTCACAGGAGGAAGGCAGAGAAGTGTCAGAAGATTTCGGAGTTGTTCCTTAGGAGGGGTATCTGCCCTTCAATATGGGACTGGAGTTTTAAGTAGTCTTGTCAGCCTCTCAGAGAGAGCATTGATGAAAGTTAGAGTCTGGAGATGCAGGGAGAGTCTTTCTGCGAACCCATCCAGACTGCCTGCTAACAGCTCCTTAAGCAATCAATGTTGACGAGTTTCACTGCCTGTTTTTTCTTCTTCCAAGTCCATGTCAGGAGCGATTCTACAAGACTGTCACACTTGAGAGGCTGTGTTTCTGTTTCACAGTATGGATTCTTGTAAGATCGTTTCAATTTTTACATATGTTGAAAACTTAAATCATGCTTACCTGATCATTTTCTTTTCTTCAGATGGAGAGAGTCCACAGCTGCATTAATTTCTTTTGGGAAATAAGAACCTGGCCACCAGGAGAAGGCAAAGACACCCCAGCTAAAGGCTTAAATACTCCTCCCACTTCCCTCATCCCCAGTCATTCTGCCGAGGAACAAGGAGCAGTAGACGAAATACCAGGGTGAAAAGGTGCTAGAAGAATAAAAAATAAAGACGCCCCACAGAAAAATACGGGTGGGGATCTGTGGACTCTTTCCATCTGAAGAAAATTATCAGGTAAGCATAATTTAAGTTTTTCTTCATAAATGGAAAGAGTCCACAGCTGCATTCATTACTTTTGGGAAAAACAGAATTTATGCTTACCTGATAAATTTCTTTCTCTTGTTATGTATTGAGTCCACTGATTCATCCATACTTGTGGGATATTCTCCTTCCCTACAGGAAGTGGCAGAGAGAGCACCCACAGCAGAGCTGTCTATATAGCTCCGCCCTTAGCTCCACCCCCCAGTCATTCGACCGAAGGCTAGGAAGAAAAAGGAGAAACTATAGGGTGCAGTGGTGACTGAAGTTTTTAAAAAAAAAAATATACTACCTGTCTTAAATAGACAGGGCGGGCCGTGGACTCGATACATCACAAGAGAAAGAAATTTATCAGGTAAGCATAAATTCTGTTTTCTCTTGTAAGATGTATCGAGTCCACGGATTCATCCATACTTGTGGAATACCAATACCAAAGCTTTAGGACACGGATGAAGGGAGGGACAAGACAGGTTCCTTAAACGGAAGGCACCACTGCTTGTAGAACCTTTCTCCCAAAAATAGCCTCAGAAGAAGCAAAAGAATAGAATTTGGAAAAAAATATGAAGCGAAGATCAAGTCAGTGGCCACGCAGGCGCTATCAGAATCACCGAAGCTCTCTCCTGCTTGATTCTGGCAACCAGACATGGGAGGAGAGGAAACGGTGGAAATACATAAGCCAGATTGAAGGACCAGGGCACTGCTAGAGCATCTATCAGTACCGCCTGGGGATCCCGGGACCTGGACCCGTAACGCGGAAGTTTGGCGTTCTGTCGGGACGCCATCAGATCCAATTCTGGTGTGCCCCATAGCTGAGTCAGCTGGGCAAATACCTCCGGATGGAGCTCCCACTCCCCCGGATGAAAAGTCTGACGATTTAGGAAATCCGCCTCCCAGTTCTCTACCCCTGGGATATGGATTCCTGAGAGATGGCAAGAGTAATCCTCCGCCCATCGGATAATTTTGGTTACCTCCATCATCGCTAGAGAACTCCGTGTTCCTCCTTGATGATTGATATAGGCTACAGTCATGATGTTGTCCGACTGAAATCTGATGAATTTGGCCGCAGCTAGCTGAGGCCACGCCTGAAGCGCATTGAATATCGCTCTCAGTAATAGAATGTTTATCGGGAGGAGAGATTCCTCCCGAGACCATAAGCCTAGCACGCTGGCATCTGTCGTTACTATGAGCCGCTCTAGCCTGCGGAAACATATTCCCTGAGACAGGTTGTCCTGAGACAACCACCAGAGAAGAGAATCTCTGGTCTCTTGGTCCAGATGCAGTTGAGGAGATAAATCTGCATAATCCCCATTCCACTGTTTGAGCATGCATAGATGCAGTGGTCTGAGGTGTAGGCGGGCATAAGGAACTATGTTCATTGCCGCTACCATAAGTCCGATTACCTCCATACACTGAGCCACTGATGGCCGAGGAATGGAATGAAGAGCTCGGGAAGTGATTAAAAGTTTTGATTTTCTGACCTCTGTCAGAAATATTTTCATTTCTACCGAGTCTATCAGAGTCCCTAGGAAGGAAACTCTTGTGAGGGGGACGAGAGAACTCTTTTTTATGTTCACCTTCCACCCGTGAGATCTCAGAAAAGCCAACACGATGTCCGTGTGAGACTTGGCTAGCTGGAAAGTCGACTCCTGAATTAAGATGTCGTCTAGATAAGGCGCCACTGCTATACCCTGTGGTCTTAGAACCGCCAAAAGGGACCCTAGCACCTTTGTGAAAATTCTGGGAGCCGTGGCCAACCCCAAGGGAAGGGCCACAAACTGGTAATGCCTGTCCAGAAAGGCAAATCTGAGGAATTGATAATGATCTCTGTGAATAGGGATGTGTAGATACGCATCCTTTAAAGGGACATAATACCCATATGCTAAATCACTTGAAACTGATGCAGTATAACTGTAAAAAGCTGACAGGAAAATATCACCTGAGCATCTCTATGTAAAAAAGGAAGATTTTTTACCTCACAATTTCCTCAGCTCAGCAGAGTAAGTTCTGTGTAAAAAGTTATACTCAGCTGCTCCCAGCTGCAGGTAAAAAAAAATTAAAAAATGAAGAAATGAACAGCAGCCAATCAGCATCAGCAGTGCTGAGGTCATGAACTCTTACTGTGATCTCATGAGATTTGACTTAACTCTCATGAGATTTCATAGTAAGCTTCCTTTACCTGATTGGTGAAATAATATGAGAGTGCACGATGCTAGTCCCTTCAGATGTCCCAGGACAAACACACTAAAATGCTGCTTAGAAATCCTTTACAATGGGAGGTGGCTACTGAGGAACTTTTGAGGTAAAATATCTTTCTTTTTTACATAGAGATGTTCAGGTGATATTTTCTAGTCAGCTTTTTACAGCTATGCTGCATCACTTTCAAGTGTTTAAACATTTGGGTATTATGGCCCTTTAAGTCCACGGTAGTCATATATTGACCCTTCTGGATCAGAGGAAGAATAGTCCGAATAGTCTCCATCTTGAAAGATGGTACTCTGAGGAATTTGTTTAGAATTTTGAGATCCAAGATTGGTCTAAAAGTTCCCTCTTTTTTGGGAACCACAAACAGGTTGGAGTAAAAAACTAGCCCTTGTTCCGCTCTTGGAACTGGGCGAATCACTCCCATGGTATGTAGGTCTTCTATATAGTGTAAGAACGCCTCTCTCTTTGTCTGGTTTGCAGACAATTGAGAAATGTGAAATCTCCCCCTTGGGGGGGGAGTCTTTGAAGTCCAGAAGATATCCTTGGGACACAATTTCTAAAGCCCAGGAATCGTGAACATCTCTTGCCCAAGCCTGAGCAAAGAGAGAGAGTCTGCCCCCTACTAGATCCGGTCCCGGATCAGGGGCTACCGCTTCATGCTGTCTTAGAGGCAGCAGCAGGCTTCTTGGCCTTTTTACCTTTGTTCCAAGCCTGGTTAGGTCTCCAGACTGACTTGGATTGGACAGAATTCCCCTCCTGCTTTGCTGCAGGGGAAGCTGAAGTGGGACCACCCTTGAAGTTCCGAAAGGAACGAAAATTATTTTAATGGAAAGCACGAGAAGATTGCAATGGCACTGCCTTATTAATTCTTGTGACTACACCCTATCTTAGTTGCTGGTCTCTATTTAGTATAACCATAGGGTAGATGGTGCTGTGTATTATTTATATTACAGAAAAAACATGGGCCCAAAGACCATGAAAAAATACACAAATAGCACTCTTGTAGTCCTCTGTCACATACTATGTATGTATATTAAATAGAAGGATGGAGTACCAAATGGTAGGGGGAGTACGCTTGAATAATTAAAACATAACTTTTATTAATTACGCAAAAAACAGGAGATAAAAAAAAGGGATGTGCAATTAAAAACAGTAGCTACCTGGGGAGTGATAAATCATATATCTTTTATCACTAAAATGTCAAAAAGTGACAGTTGTGTTAATGGGGTATATACAATTAAATATAAAGTATACTGACCCTCTGCAATTCCAAGGATAACACCTTTACTCTGTGCTTATTGTATGCACATTAGAGTAGATTATTTTATTTGTGTTAATCACAGGTTTGTTGCAGAGTAAGAATAATCCTAGTTATTAGTTTGTTACCCCAAGATACCTTGTATGTATTGGAATTTTTAATAATATAGAGCATATACTTGAGGGCATGAAATGAGTTGTTAATTCAACAGTCAGTGTGCTTGATGCATACTTGAGTATTCATTTTTGTCTGTATATTATTACTCAGACTACAATGTAATATCTTGACCAAGGATAGTATATATAACTGACCCTATGTTTATTAGGCGATTGGTTCAAATCACTTTTTCTTCATATGTAGTGATTATCAGATAGAGTTAATAATTCACCATTTATAATACTTTGTTTAGTAAGGCAAGTATTGAATATTCCCTGGAACTGGTGAGGAGTCAGGGAGCTCCTGTGTTTGTTAGGGCTAGCTTAAAACCGGGGGCAATAGGTGTTGTTTATTTTTTTGTTACACCTTAACGTTCTCGAATATATATGAACAACCATTATCTAGAATTGTTATGAGACGCTGTTCAAGTACTACAGAACTATGATATTACAATACCTTGTTAATGATAATTGTGCAGACTTATATAAATGAGGAGCACAACATAGATTACATTTGTACAGACAAATACGCTTGTCTATATTACTAGAGACCTTGACTTAGGTGTTTGTAGACACACTATGTTTCAAATAGCATGATGACTGCAACAAATTATGCTAACAGCTAAATATCAGCAGCGCAGCTATACACACAGGCTGTACTTGCAAAATAACTGAATACTTATTAACAGAGCAATGCTCAAGTCTGGTGGGTAAGCAAAGTTATTAGACAAATATCGCTGCAGATAATCTGCATAGAAACTTCTTAACTGCTGCACCAACCACACACTTAACTGAACTCTTATAACGGTTATAACCTTAGGGTTCACAACAGCAAGATAAAACTGTATACACGGTATACTTATTTAGCTGTAACATATACTGTTAAAATCTGAGGACAAGTATAAATAATAACCCTAGATATACACATCCATGATTGAATTTAACTATTAACGTTATAACAGCAAAAACAAACAGCTAGAGTCAGTGTTACAATCACGCAGACAGCATACTCAGCGAACAGAAGCAGGCACAAACTTTTATTTAAGTAATAAAACTTTGTGGCAACTATAACATATATGTAACAAATTGAAGCTGTCTGTAAGACTCTTGCTGGCAAGTGCTCTGGGTGGTATATACACGAATCTATCTTGCCAGTAGTTTCAGTAGAGTTATCAATACTTGCCTTACTAAACAAAGTATTATAAATGGTGAATTATTAACTCTATCTGATAATCACTACATATGAAGAAAAAGTGATTTGAACCAATCGCCTAATAAACATAGGGTCAGTTATATATACTATCCTTGGTCAAGATATTACATTGTAGTCTGAGTAATAATATACAGACAAAAATGAATACTCAAGTATGCATCAAGCACACTGACTGTTGAATTAACAACTCATTTCATGCCCTCAAGTATATGCTCTATATTATTAAAAATTCCAATACATACAAGGTATCTTGGGGTAACAAACTAATAACTAGGATTATTCTTACTCTGCAACAAACCTGTGATTAACACAAATAAAATAATCTACTCTAATGTGCATACAATAAGCACAGAGTAAAGGTGTTATCCTTGGAATTGCAGAGGGTCTGTATACTTTATATTTAATTGTATATACCCCATTTACACAACTGTCACTTTTTGACATTTTAGTGATAGATATATGATTTATCACTCCCCAGGTAGCTACTGTTTTTAATTGCACATCCCTTTATTTTATCTCCTGTTTTTTGCGTAATTAATAAAAGTTATGTTTTAATTATTCAAGCGTACTCCACCTACCATTTGGTACTCCATCCTTCTATTTAATATACATACATAGTATGTGACAGAGGACTACAAGAGTGCTATTTGTGTATTCTTTCATGGTCTTTGCCTCCTATGGAGGTGGTGAAGTAAGTTTGTGCTAGATTCTACGTTGATATGCGCTCCGCAGCAGGTTGGAGCCCGGTTTTCCTCTCAGCGTGCAGTGAATGTCAGAGGGATGTGAGGAGAGTATTGCCTATTTGAATTCAATGATCTCCTTCTACGGGGTCTATTTCATAGGTTCTCTGTTATCGGTCGTAGAGATTCATCTCTTACCTCCCTTTTCAGATCGACGATATACTCTTATTTATATACCATTACCTCTGCTGATTTTCGTTTCAGTACTGGTTTGGCTTTCTACAACATGTAGATGAGTGTCCTGGGGTAAGTAAGTCTTATTTTCTGTGACACTCTAAGCTATGGTTGGGCACTTTTTTATAAAGTTCTAAATATATGTATTCAAACATTTATTTGCCTTGACTCAGGATGTTCAACATTCATTATTTCAGACAGTCAGTTTCATATTTGGGATAATGCATATGAATAAATCAATTTTTTTCTTACCTTAAAATTTGACTTTTTCCCTGTGGGCTGTTAGGCTCGCGGGGACTGAAAATGCTTCATTTTATTGCGTCATTCTTGGCGCGGACTTTTTTGGCGCAAACTTTTTTTTCTGTTTCCGGCGTCATACGTGTCGCCGGAAGTTGCGTCATTTTTGACGTTCTTTTGCGCCAAAAGTGTCGGCGTTCCGAAATGCCAAAAGCATTTAGGCGCCAAATAATGTGGGCATCATTTTTGGCGCTAAAAAAATATGGGCGTCACTATTGTCTCCACATTATTTAAGTCTCATTATTTATTGCTTCTGGTTGCTAGAAGCTTGTTCACTGGCATTTTTTCCCATTCCTGAAACTGTCATTTAAGGAATTTGATCAATTTTGCTTTATATGTTGTTTTTTCTATTACATATTGCAAGATGTCCCACGTTGATACTGAGTCAGAAGATACTTCTGGAAAATCGCTGCCTGGGGCTGGAGCTACCAAAGCTAAGTGTATCTACTGTAAACTTATGGTATCTGTTCCTCCAGCTGTTGTTTGTACTGTTTGTCATGACAAACTTGTTAATGCAGATAATATTTCCTTTAGTACTGTTACATTACCTGTTGCTGTTCCGTCAACATCTAATACTCAGAGTGTTCCTGATAACATAAGAGATTTTGTTTCTAAATCCATTAAGAAGGCTATGTCTGTTATTCCTCCTTCTAGTAAACGTAAAAAGTCTTTTAAAACTTCTCATTTTTCAGATGAATTTTTAAATGAACATCATCATTCTGATTCTGATAATGGTTCTTCTGGTTCAGAGGATTCTGTCTCAGAGGTTGATGCTGATAAATCTTCATATTTATTTAAATGGAATTTATTCGTTCTTTACTTAAAGAAGTCCTAATTGCATTAGAAATTGAGGATTCTGGTCCTCTTGATACTAAATCTAAACGTTTAGATAAGGTTTTTAAATCTCCTGTAGTTATTCCAGAAGTTTTTCCTGTCCCTAGTGCTATTTCTGAAGTAATTTCCAGGGAATGGAATAATTTGGGTAATTCATTTACTCCTTCTAAACGTTTTAAGCAATTATATCCTGTGCCATCTGACAGATTAGAGTTTTGGGACAAAATCCCTAAGGTTGATGGGGCTGTCTCTACTCTTGCTAAGCGTACTACTATTCCTACGGCAGATGGTACTTCCTTTAAGGATCCTTTAGATAGGAAAATTGAATCCTTTCTAAGAAAAGCTTACTTGTGTTCAGGTAATCTTCTTAGACCTGCTATATCTTTAGCGGATGTTGCTGCAGCTTCAACTTTTTGGTTAGAAGCTTTAGCGCAACAAGTAACAGATCATAATTCTCATAGCATTATTATTCTTCTTCAACATGCTAATAATTTTATTTGTGATGCCATCTTTGATATAATTAGAGTTGATGTCAGGTATATGTCTCTAGCTATTTTAGCTAGAAGAGCTTTATGGCTTAAAACTTGGAATGCTGATATGTCTTCTAAGTCTACTCTGCTTTCCCTTTCTTTCCAGGGTAATAAATTGTTTGGTTCTCAGTTGGATTCTATTATCTCAACTGTTACTGGAGGGAAAGGAACTTTTTTACCACAGGATAAAAAATCTAAAGGTAAATTTAGGTCTAATAATCGTTTTTCGTTCCTTTCGTCACAACAAGGAACAAAAACCTGATCCTTCATCCTCAGGAGCGGTATCAGTTTGGAAACCATCTCCAGTCTGGAATAAATCCAAGCCTTTTAGAAAATCAAAGCCAGCTCCTAAGTCCACATGAAGGTGCGGCCCTCATTCCAGCTCAGCTGGTAGGGGGCAGATTACGTTTTTTCAAAGAAATTTGGATCAATTCCGTTCACAATCTTTGGATTCAGAACATTGTTTCAGAAGGGTTCAGAATTGGCTTCAAGATAAGGCCTCCTGCAAAGAGATTTTTTCTTTCCCGTGTCCCAGTAAACTCAGCGAAGGCTCAAGCATTTCTGAAATGTGTTTCAGATCTAGAGTTGGCTGGAGTAATTATGCCAGTTCCAGTTCTGGAACAGGGACTGGGGTTTTATTCAAATCTCTTCATTGTACCAAAGAAGGAGAATTCCTTCAGACCAGTTCTGGATCTAAAAATATTGAATCGTTATGTAAGGATACCAACATTCAAAATGGTAACTGTAAGGACTATCCTGCCTTTTGTTCAGCAAGGGCATTATATGTCTACAATAGATTTACAGGATGCATATCTGCATATTCCGATTCATCCAGATCACTATCAGTTTCTGAGATTCTCTTTCCTAGACAAGCATTACCAGTTTGTGGCTCTGCCGTTTGGCCTAGCTACAGCTCCAAGAATTTTTACGAAGGTTCTCGGTGCCCTTCTGTCTGTAATCAGAGAACAGGGTATTGTGGTATTTCCTTATTTGGACGATATCTTGGTACTTGCTCAGTCTTCACATTTAGCAGAATCTCATACGAATCGACTTGTGTTGTTTCTTCAACATCATGGTTGGAGGATCAATTTACCAAAAAGTTCATTGATTCCTCAGACACAGGTAACCTTTTTAGGTTTCCAGATAGATTCAGTGTTACACAAAGATATCTCAATTAATATCTTTAAAACCGATTGTACGACACTCTCTGACGTGGTGAACAGATCACCATCGTTTAGTTCAGGGGGCTTCTTTTGTTCTTCCGACCTGGACTGTAATTTCAACAGATGCAAGTCTTACAGGTTGGGGAGCTGTGTGGGGGTCTCTGACAGCACAAGGGGTTTGGGAATCTCAGGAGGTGAGATTACCGATCAATATTTTGGAACTCCGTGCAATTTTCAGAGCTCTTCAGTCTTGGCCTCTTCTAAAGAGAGAATCGTTCATTTGTTTTCAGACAGACAATGTCACAACTGTGGCATACATCAATCATCAAGGAGGGACTCACAGTCCTCTGGCTATGAAAGAAGTATCTCGAATTCTGGTATGGGCGGAATCCAGCTCCTGTCTAGTTTCTGCGGTTCATATCCCAGGTATAGACAATTGGGAAGCGGATTATCTCAGTCGCCAAACGTTACATCCGGGCGAATGGTCTCTTCACCCAGAGGTATTTCTTCAGATTGTTCAAATGTGGGGACTTCCAGAAATAGATTTGATGGCCTCTCATCCAAACAAGAAACTTCCCAGGTATCTGTCCAGATCCAGGGATCCTCAAGCGGTAGCAGTGGATGCATTGTCACTTCCTTGGAAGTATCATCCTGCCTATATCTTTCCGCCTCTAGTTCTTCTTCCAAGAGTTATCTCCAAAATTCTGAAGGAATTCTTGTTTGTTCTGCTGGTAGCTCCAGCATGGCCTCACAGGTTTTGGTATGCGGATCTTGTCCGGATGGCCTCTTGCCAACCGTGGACTCTTCCGTTAAGGCCAGACCTTCTGTCGCAAGGTCCTTTTTTCCATCAGGATCTCAAATCCTTAAATTTAAAGGTATGGAGATTGAACGCTTGATTCTTAGTCAAAGAGGTTTCTCTGACTCTGTGATTAATACTATGTTACAAGCTCGTAAATCTGTATCTAGGGAGATATATTATAGAGTCTGGAAGACTTATATTTCTTGGTGTCTTTCTCATCATTTTTCCTGGAATTCTTTTAGAATTCCGAGAATTTTACAGTTTCTTCAGGATGATTTGGATAAGGTTTGTCTGCAAGTTCCTTGAAAGGACAAATCTCTGCTCTTTCTGTTCTTTTTCACAGAAAGATTGCTAATCTTCCTGATATTCATTGTTTTGTACAAGCTTTGGTTCGTATAAAACCTGTCATTAAGTCAATTTCTCCTCCTTGGAGTTTGAATTTGGTTCTGAGGGCTCTTCAAGCTCCTCCGTTTGAACTTATGCATTCATTGGACATTAAATTACTTTCTTGGAAAGTTTTGTTCCTTTTGGCCATCTCTTCTGCCAGAAGAGTTTCTGAATTATCTGCTCTTTCTTGTGAGTCTCCTTTTCTGTTTTTTCACCAGGATAAGGCGGTGTTGCGAACTTCTTTTAAATTTTTACCTAAGGTTGTGAATTATACAACATTAGTAGAGAAATTGTGGTTGCTTCATTATGTCCTAATCCTAAGAATTCTAAGGAGAAATCATTGCATTCTTTGGATGTAGTTAGAGCTTAAATATTAGGTTGAAGCTACTAAGAATTTCCGAAAGACTTCTAGTCTATTTGTTATCTTTTCCGGTTCTAGGAAAGGTCAGAAGGCCTCTGCCTTTTCTTTGGCATCTTGGTTGAAATCTTTAATTCATCATGCTTATGTTGAGTCGGGTAAAACTCCGCCTCAAAGGATTACAGCTCATTCTACTAGGTCAGTTTCTACTTCCTGGGCGTTTAGGAATGAAGCTTCGGTGATCAGATTTGCAAAGCAGCAACTTGGTCTTCTTTGCATACTTTTACTAAATTCTACCATTTTGATGTGTTTTCTTCTTCTGAAGCTGTCTTTGGTAGAAAGGTACTTCAGGCAGCTGTTTCAGTTTGAATCTTCTGCTTATATTTTCATTTTTTTTTCTTTATAAGATTTAAACTTTATTTTTGGGTGTGGATTTTTTTCAGCGGAATTGGCTGTCTTTATTTTATCCCTCCCTCTCTAGTGACTCTTTCGTGGAAGATCCACATCTTGGGTAGTCATTATCCCATACATCACTAGCTCATGGACTCTTGCTAATTACATGAAAGAAAACATAATTTATGTAAGAACTTACCTGATAAATTCATTTCTTTCATATTAGCAAGAGTCCATGAGGCCCACCCTTTTTTTGTGGTGGTTATGATTTTTTTATATAAAGCACAATTATTCCAATTCCTTATATTTATGCTTCGCACTTTTTTCTTATCACCCCACTTCTTGGCTATTCGTTAAACTGATTTGTGGGTGTGGTGAGGGGTGTATTTATAGGCATTTTGAAGTTTGGGAAACATTGCCCCTCCTGGTAGGAATGTATATCCCATACGTCACTAGCTCATGGACTAATATGAAAGAAATGAATTTATCAGGTAAGTTCTTACATAAATTATGTTTTTGTTTGGTCCTCATCTTATTTGATCTATCCTGAGGGAGGGCATGGCCTTTCCCTCCAGTGATGTCTGAAATAATTTCTTTCAGTGCAGGCCCGAATAGGGTCTTTCCTTTGAAAGGGATGTTCAACAATTTAAATTTTGATGACACATCAGCAGACCAGGACTTAAGCCATAACGCCCTGCGTGCTAAAATGGCAAAACCTGAATTCTTTGCCGCTAATTTAGCCATTTGGAAAGCGGCATCTGTAATGAAAGAATTAGCCAACTTAAGGGCCTTAATTCTATCCATAATATCCTCTAATGGAGTCTCCACCTGGAGAGCCTCTTCTAGAGCCTCAAACCAGAAAGCAGCTGCAGTAGTTACAGGAACAATGCATGCAAAAGGTTGGAGAAGAAAACCTTGATGAACAAAAAAATTTCTTTAGGAGAACCTCTAATTTTTTATCCATAGGATCTTTGAAAGCACAACTGTCTTCGATAGGTATAGTTGTACGCTTAGCAATAGTAGAAATAGCTCCCTCCACCTTAGGAACAGTCTGCCACAAGTCCTGTATGGTGTCAGATATGGGAAACATTTTCTTAAAAACAGGAGGGGGAGCAAACGGAATACCTGGTCTATCCCACTCCTTAGTAACAATAGTCACAATCCTCTTAGGGACTGGAAAAACATCAGTGTAAACAGGAACCTCATAGTATCTGTCCATTTTACACAATTTCTCTGGGACCACTATAGGGTCACAATCGTCTAGAGTAGCTAATACCTCCTTGAGCAATAAGCGGAGGTTTTCAAGCTTAAATTTAAAGGCCGTCATATCAGAATCTGTCTGAGGGAGCGTCTTTCCTGAATCAGAAATCTCTCCCTCAGATAACAAATCCCTTACCCCTACTTCAGAACATTGTGAGGGTATATCGGATACGGCTACTAAAGCGTCAGACGGCTCAGCATTTGTTCTTAACCCAGAGCTGACACGCTTTCCTTGTAAACCAGGCAGTTTAGAGAAAACCTATGTGAGGGTTTTATTCATAACTGTGGCCATGTCTTGTAAAGTAAATGAATTAGACGCACTAGAGGGACTTGGCGTCACTTGTGCGGGCGTTACTGGTTGTGACACTTGGGGAGAGCTAGATGCTAAACCCTCATTTCCTTCTAACTGAGAATCATCTATTGCAATATTTTTAAGTGCTAAAATATGCTCTTTATAATTTATAGACATATCAGTGCAAGTGGGACACATTCTAAGAGGGGGTTCCACAATGGCTTCTAAACACATAGAACAAGGATTCTTTGTCACCACACTCACTTTGCCCTTCCTAGCAGTTAAGCAGGCAGAGAGAATGACTGGGGGTGGAGCTAAGGGAGGAGCTATATAGACAGCTCTGCTGTGGGTGCTCTCTCTGCCGCTTCCTGTAGGGAAGGAGAATATCCCACAAGTATGGATGAATCCGTGGACTCGATACATCTTACAAGAGAAAACAATACCCAATATATAGAGGACATTGAATGAAAAAAACAGGAGGGTACGATAGGTGGCCCATTCTGAGGGCACCAGGTCAGAAACCTGGCAAAACAACTAGAAGGAAAAGGCCCCAAGGACACTGACCCGCGGATAGTCCGAAGGCCTAACTAGAGACTGCAAGCAGACTCACTGAGCCAACACTCCTCCAGGAGAACCGTCACCCAGTAGTCGGTCCCCGCGCAACCCTTACTAGTACAGTATCAAAACCCCCAAAAGGGAGAGGACAAGGGAAGCCAAAGGGATACCCCAAGAGATAGTAAAATCCATAAAGGAAAGCCCCCTTCAAGGGAAGGCCAAATTCACAGAGACCCGAATGGATCCTGAAACAAGAAGAGACGACGCCAAGCCCCCAAGGAGCAATCGGGCAACATCAAGGAGAAGAACATCTCCCAAACATTGTGCAATTGCATCGAAAAAGACAGCTGAGGACCAAGTCCTCAGACCGTCAGAACTCAGAGACTGAGCAAACAGAATAACAAGTAGTAAACTCAGAGAAAAAACATCTGAGTCTAGTAACACGCTGCCATCCATAGGAAAACACGGAGAAACACTCCGTAAGGAAGAAGCGACCGCACAGAATCCAAGATATAGATTGCACAACCTCCAAGACAGAGGACACTCTCCAGGCAACCCAGGTCGCAAAGCCTACTCACAGATCTCAGAGTGGGAGATGCCCAGAACCTCTAAAAAGAAGGTCCACTGTCACCCCCAAGACCTGAGGAAGAACAGATCTCAGATCCTACACCTAGCCGGACCAGCTCAAGCAACTGTAGGTCTGAAAGTAAGGGAACAGAAAGGAACCCCAAGACCGGCCCCCAAAAGGGGGGAAGAATGGACACAGACACTTCAACCTAAAGACAAACGAGCAGACGTTAGACCTGAGGAGATCTAGTAAAGCCACCCGACTAAGTCTCAATGCGGAGCCAGCAGCTCCCCCGATGGATAGGAACAACCCAAAGAGCAGACCAATCCCCGAACCGGATAAACACCTGTTTCAACCTCCCGAACACAGGAGAGGCCCCTAGAAGGGAACCGCACCTCCGTAAGGAGTACAACAAGCCCCCTGAAGAGGAGAGCGTCGATAAACACCTGCCCATAACACAGGCAGACGTAGGAAGAACCGAGAGAACAGGAGGCCACATCACTGACGAACACAGAAGAACCCCTTAAAACACCCTTGTGCTAGCACACAAACCAGGTGCAAAGTGACATCTGAGCAACCGCAAACCTTCCATTTGCTAGACAGGAAGCCCCCCCTTCAGGTCACGTCAGTTAGCTGTCCCAAGGGGACTGAATTGCCAGTCACAAGACAAGCCCCAAACAGAAAAGCCAGAACAAGGGCTAAGCCCAAATACCCCGGAAATTGGTGCCTTCCCGACCAATCCTAGGATCATAAGGTCCGGTAACATCCCACAGTGGAATCCACAAAGAAAAAATGCTGAGTAACACACTCGACCACTAGAAGATCAGGACAAGAAGACCGGGCCCCACAAATGTTTAGATCAAACAAACTTCCGGCAACCTAAATCCCTCGTCTGATGTAAAAAAAAAGACCTCCCCGGGAAAAAATCCAGGATAACACGGATAACAAGAGCAAGAATCCCTTGTAGGTCCCGACCCAAAAGGAAGAGACCACCCCTTGCAGGAGCCCAACACTCAGAAGAGCTAGGGCCATAAAAGGACACTAGAGTTAACAGGCATCCAAGCAACAGTAACATAAATGTGCTGGAAAAGCGGCTAATCGCCCTAAGGGACACAAGGCTGCTCTCGGAATGCTACGGTATTCCACAGAGCATTAGTATGCTGAGCTAGTTATCTGACTAGCCACGAGCTCCAGACACAAGGGGAACAGTGAAGACAAATCACCCGAAACGAGCAACATCAACCCTCCACATCACCTCAGATACAAGTCAGAGGACAAAAAAACATGGGTCTTGAGCCACCTGGATGGCAATATCCAAAAAGTGGAAAAACCACCAGGACCTCCTCTATCCCAAGAAGAAATGCAGCACATTCCCAACACCAGGAAAAGGACCCCTAACCGAAGCCCAACAAAACACCTCACCCTTTAATGTTCCGAAAAGGAACAACAAATTCCCGAGGGAAATGCAAGTCTCCCAAGGAAGACGACCTGTCCACAAGGAGAACGGATGACATTCAAGAGGTCTCAAAGAAGAGGAACCACTAAAGGGAAAAGTCCAAAAAGACAATTTCCTGAGCAACACCGCCCCGACTGGCGGAAAAAGAGGCGCTGAACCCTCTAATCTTCCCACTATGTGGAAGCGAATACTCTAGGTTCCGAGTGTATCGGAAACGACAGAGAGTGACGCAGCAAAATTCACTGACCCAGTCACCAGAGAGACTGCTATTTAGGACTGAAACAATCCCGAGAGCCACACGGACCCGGAAGTCCTCTTGAGAATGCTTAGCTGAAACTTGAAAAACAAACATAAATAATGTTAATAGCACTTGGCACCCCAACCTGACCAGCAAGGTATAATAGGCACTACATGTCTGATAAGCCGTGAGACAGAAGATCTTAACCCAAGCAGGACCAGCCTGCAACCAGGGTCATAACTGCCAAGCTGGCTAAATCCACCCTTTAGAGAGGGAAGAAGAAAAAAAACAGACAAACATGGGACTAACGTGTCCCGAACAACTTCCGTAGAAGCAAACAGCGAGTATCAATCCCAGAGAAAGTTCCAGCAGGAAACAGTATGAAAAGGAAAAATAAAATTAATCCTAACCAGATAAAATACCAGGCAACCCGAGGGTTAACGCCCAAAAAGAACAGAAGGTATGCATGACCAGCCTAACGGAAACCCTGTTCTTCCCTACAAAATTGGGAAAGATCTCGATAAGAGGGAAACGCATAACTTGGATTACCCGCATGTGTAGTAGTAGAAAGCGGTAGAGAACTCACCTCCCGGAGGACAGGGCCCCCAAGGCGGATGGCTCAGTAGTCTCTTGAATCCCCGAGCCCAAGGAACAAGGCTCTCTATGATGGCCTAAATAACATAACCGACTGACCTGAGTCAATGGGGCCAATTCGCATTCTTCACAGGACAAAGAATCAGAATGTTGACCAATCTCAACATCAGTATCCTCCATAACTGGATCAAGGATACCCAAAAATGGACTATATATAAAGCAATTTGTACAGCCCCTGACACCCACAATGGCTGGGGCACTCACCAACTCCTATGTACCAGACACTAGTGGACTAAAATTTTCAGTCACCACACAGTCAGGAATGCCAAAATGGAAGACCAGAACGTAAACACGCTCGGTCACAAGGTGAACCGTAAAGTCCAACAAAAAGCACGCCCGACCGTAAAGTCGCGTCACTTCAACAGGCCGTTATGTTCTTAGCCACGAGCCCAGTAAACACTAAACATAAGCAGATTGAATCACATAACAAACATTAAAAACCTGTTCAGTAGTCCCCCTTCAGGAGATATTCACCCTTGATTCCAAGATATTTAAAGGACTCTCACTGAGACCCTGTATTATTCATGTGAGTTTGCAGGAACAAATGAGTTACAGTACATTCATGAAGAAGTAAAATGAAACGGAATCTACGCCGTGGAACAGGAACACATCCCAGGCTGGTTGACTGGGACTCGGTGAGGTTCTGCTGCGACACACTCAGTTGTTCCCGATATTTCGTCGGAAATTAGAGTGTTTCCTTCCCCACGTGGGTTGGAGGTTTGGATGTCTTAGGGCCTCTTTGCCGCTGGTTCCTGGCGGGTTTTGCCCTTCAGGGGCTCTTTGGAATTGTCCTTTTTTGGTCTTGTTCCTTTTGAAGTTCTCTTCCTTCGGGTTGAGATTTCTGGACTTTGTCCGTTTCTCCTTAGCGGATTTGACCGCCTTATGGGGAGGGCCGCGTGGCTTTTTCCTACTTTTGGAAGTTTGTTGTTTCCCTATTAGGGACGTTAGGCTGTGTTGTCTCCTCCAAGCTTCGCTTATGGGTTTTTTCTACCGGGGTTTGGGATGCTCTGCATTCTTTTCCCTTGGGTGTGGTCCCCTGGTTACGTACTCTGAGGAAGATATGGAGACTAGCGTTTGTTCTACTCGCTCTTCGGGTGACCTTGTGCTCTATGTTCTTCCTTGTTTTCTAGAGTCTTGGCGAGCTTCTGTCATGCCCTAGCTCCTTTTTGGAGTGTCGGACTCCTGCAAGGGGTGTACTCTTCCAGTTGTGTTGGGACTTATGAGTGAGTCTTGTTCCCGTTCTCCGGGTTAGTCCGGTTATTCCCCTGTGAGGTCTGATTCTTTCAGACGGGGTATTTGTGTTCCCTGGGGTGTTGTTTTGTTTTAAACATTTCTGGGTCCTGGGCCTATAGTTTTTGTTTGGGATCTTTCTGGATGTCCGGAGCCTTAGATCCTGTGGCTGGTTCGGAGCGATCCAGTTTTACCGGGAGACATAGGCTAGGGCCTTAGGACTGGCTTGTTGAGCCTGTTAGCAGTTTGGCCAGGTTTTTTGTGCACTTTTGGATACGCTCCTTATGGCTCGCCTTATCCTTTGAACGATATATGCTCCCCTTCAGGGGTAGTTCGTTCTGTGGACGTCTGGAGGATTTCATTCGGCTTTTGTTTTTATCAGACTTTGGCTCATGTCTTGTGAGCATGTGCGCTGTTCTTATATATGCTCTTCCCTTTGGGGGGGTAGTTTGTCCTCCTATGGAGGAGGGATTTTCCTCTCTCTGGAGGGTCGTTGTCCTGTCCTGTGTGCAGTAGGTTGGAACAGATGTTTTTTTCCTGTTCTTCTTCTGGGGTTGTTCTTTTCCATCTGTGGAGCTTGAAGTCTCCATGTTGAGACTGTCATAGAGTGTGCTAGGTCTTCAGAGGGATCTACTGTTTTTTTTCTATGTTCATCTCCTATGGGGTTCTCCATGGGAGTACCTGTTTGAAGGAGCTTTTTGGGTTGGCACCTGAGCTCTGCTGGGGTGGCCAAGTTCACTCAATTCCGTCCTTCCTTGGGGGCTGGTAATTGGGGTATTTTCTGTTCCCCGCTTAGGCTGGTTCGGGGTTGGAGCAAAATCTGGGATCTATTGTTCGTCCTCGGGTCATTTTAGGTTCGGTGAGCCTCCTTGAGGTTCTGTGCTTTCTCCGTGTTCAAGATCTGTGAGAAGGACTGGCGACTTTTGGATAGCCTGTGATGTGCCCACTGCTTAGTGGATGTTTAGCAGTCTGACGGTTTAGTGTTTGATATCTATCTTCAGCTGCTCTTTTCTTGTTTGCAAGTATTCCATTTTTCAAAGTCATCCTGGTATGACTGTGACGTGTGGTGTTGACTCAGGTGTTCGCCTCTCTGGGTTGCTGCACATGTTTCGATTCTGAATATTTCGATATTCTGAGGACTCCATCTTCGGTTGTCTTTAGGGTGCGGTTGCACTGTATTTAGAAGAAGTTTTCTTCTCTGTTTCAGATTTCTGGTCTTAACCTTGTGGTTTCTGTACAATCTGGGGTCTGGGCTTTGCCTTCCTTGTTTCTCAAGACCGGTTAGGGTCTCTGAGCTTGGCTCGGTTCTAGGGGTTCCTTATTTTTATTTGGAACTTGTTGCTCCCTATTTGGGGTCCCTTCGGGAATCCTTGATTTTTTTCTTCCATGTTTTCTCCCTTTTGGGAGTTTGTTAGTTGATCCCTTTCTCTGGTAAGGGGTGTGTTGTTGGGGACTGACTGCTGGGCGACAGTGTCTCCTGGAGACGTAGTTGCTCAGTCGTGTCTTTTGTGCGGTCTCTAGCAAGGCTTATGGACTATCTGCAGGTCAGTGTCCTTGGGCCTTTTCCTTTTTCAAAATTCCCTTGGCTTCGGACAAAGCGGGGGTTTTGTGGGTAGGGTAGAATCTCCTGGTGGCCAGATTCTGAATTTCCCAAAAGTAATTAATGCAGCTGTGGACTTTTTCCATCTGAAGAAAGGAAAATTATCAGGTAACCATAATTTAAGTTTTTTTCTGTTTGCCTGGGTCTTGGAGGTGATGAGTGCCCCAGCCTTTGGGAGTCTAAAGGTGCTGTTTTTGTGAGAAATAAAAGGATCGTTTTATTCTGTTTCCTACTTTCCTTTGCTCAAGCTATGAGGGATTCTGATATTCTTGAGGGTACTCTATTCCAAATAGTAATTAATACCTGTTTGTATTGTGTGGAGGCCTTGGTATGCCCACCCTCTCAACTATCTTCCACATGCATCAACAAAGTTATGTCTAAGAAGGTTAATCCCTTTATTACCACTGAGCCGTTCACCTCAGAGGACTCACCGTCTCGTGAGGTGCATACCCATCAGTCATCTCCCTCATCACATTCATCTTCCTGTAGCATGCCTGATCCTCCATCTGGAGGGAGCCTTTTACCATCTGACTTTACCGCACAGTTAAAGACTGTAGTGTCTGAGGCCCTTAGTACTTTACCTCACCCTGCCAAGCGAAAGGTTAAACATAGCTCTCCTGTCCAAGGGTCATCAAGTGATTTATCTGTTTTTCAAGGATGGGGCGCACACTGAGTCTTCAGAGGGTGAACTTTCTGGATCAGAGTCTGCTACCTCTAGGCCTCCTGCTGTGGAGGAACCAGACTTTAGATTTAAGATTGAACACTTACATTTTCTTCTAAAAGAGGTTCTGTCTACATTAGAGGTTCCAGAGGCCAAACTGCCTGATGAACCTAGATTAGACAGAGTTTACGAGGACAGGGTAGTGCCGTTAACTTTTCCTGTAACTGTAAAAATGGCAAACATTATTAAGAAAGAGTGGGATAGAATTGGATCTTCCTTTTCCCCTTCACCTTCCTTAAAAAAAATGATTCCCGGACTCTCAATTGGAGTTGTGGGGTTCCATTCCTAAGGTGGATGGTGCTATCTCCACACTGGCCAAGCGTACTACTATCCCACTTGAGGATAGTTTGTCGTTCAGAGAACCAATGGATAAGAAGATGGAAACTTTTATCAGAAAAAGGTTTCAGCATACGGGATACTTGTTTCAACCGGCAGTGGCTGTTGCCTCGGTTGCTGGACCTGCTGCCTACTGGTGTGACTCCTTATCAGATTTGATCGAGGTAGAGGGTCCCCTCAACGTTATCCAAGAAAGAATTAAGGCCTTGAGAATTGCTAATTCTTTTATCTGTGATGCAAACATGCAGATCATTCTCCTAAATGCTAAGATTTCTGTTTTTTCAGTGCAGACCCGTCGCACACTCTGGCTGAAATCCTGGTCTGCGGATATGACTTCTATGTCTAGACTCCTTTCCCTTCCTTTTAAGGAAAACATTTTATTTGGTCCAGGCCTGGACTCCATTATCTCCACGGTTACAGGGGGCAAAGGTGCCTTCCTATTGCAGGATAAAAAGAACAAGTCTAAGGGAAAAATGCTCTCATTTTCGTTCTAAGAAATCCCAACGACTACAGTCCTCCTCTAAGCCAGAGCAAGCCAAGAGTACATGGAAGCTGGCTCAATCCTGGAATAAATCCTAGCAGAGCAAGAAGCCTGCCGAGACCAAGTTGGCATGAAAGGGTGGCTCCCGATCAGGCGCTGGATCGTGTAGGGAGCAGACTGTCGCTTTTTCAGAAGCTTGGTTCAGGGACGTGCAGGATCCATGGGTCATGGAGGTCATAGCTAAGTTTTACAAGATAGGTTTCAAATCTCAACCACCCAAGGGCAGATTTCTTCTTTCAAGCCAGTCTTCTAATCCAGAAAAGGGGGATCTATCCTTCCTAGGGGTCATTGTCCCGATTCCTATCAAAGAAAGAGTTTGGGATACTATTCAAACCTGTTTGTGGTCCCAAGGAAGGAGGGAACTTTCCGCCCGATTCTGGACCTGAAATGCTTAAACAAGTTTCTAAATGTCCCCTCGTTCAAGATGGAGACAATAAGGTCCATCCTTCCTCTAGTTCAGGAAGGACAGTTCATGACCACTATAGATCTGAAGGATGCTTACCTTCATGTGCCAATCCACAAGGATTAATTCTAGTTCCTAAGGTTTGCGTTCCTGGATCAGCACTTCCCGTTTATTGCATTTCCGTTTGGTCTAGCTACTGCTCCAATAATCTTTACAAAGGTTCTAGGCGCTCTTTTGGCCGTTGCCAGAACCCGGAGTATAGCAGTGGCTCCCTACTTGGACGATATTCTAGTACAAACACCATCTTTTCGTCTGGCGGCGGACCATTCGGTATCTCTTCTCTCTCTTCTTCGATCTCATGGATGGAAGATAAACTTAGAAAAGAGTTCTCTGATTCCAAGCACTAGGGTAGAATTCCTTGGTACTATAATAGACTCCATATCCATGAGGATATTTCTATCAGACCAGAGACGTTGCAAGCTAGATTCACCATGTCTTGCCCTCCGGACCTCCTTAAGGCCATCTGTGGCTCAGTGTATTTAGGTAGTAGGTCTCATGGTGTCTCGGATTCTGGAGTGGGTGGAAGCTCACAGCTGTTCGCTGTCAACAATCCACATTCCGGGTGTGGACAACTGGGAAGCGGATTTTCTCAGCAGACAATCCTTTCATCCGAGGGAATGGTCTCTCCATCCCGAAGTGTTTGCAGAGATTTGCTACAGGTGGGAGACACCAGAGATAGATCTCATGGCGTCTCGTCTCAATACCAAGCTAGCCAGATATGGGTCGAGGTCCAGGGATTCTCAGGTGGAGCTAATAGATGCATTAGCAGTGCCTTGGAGGTTAAATCTAATTTACCTTCTCCTTCCTTGTGTAGTCGCCCGCGTCAAGCAGGAGCAGGCATCAGTAATACTGATTGCTCCATTGTGGCCATGAAGGACGTGGTTTGTTGATCTGGTGGGGATGTCATCTTCTCCATGAAAGTTACCTTGTTGCAGGGATCTGCTGGAACAAGGTCCGTTTGTTTATCAAAATCTAGATTCTCTGAGGCTGACTGCGTGGAGATTGAATGCTTAGTCCTAGCCAAGAGAGGTTTTTCTGAGAGAGTTATTGATACTCTCATTCAAGCTCGTAAGCCGCTTACTCGTCGCATCTATCATAAGGTGTGGAGAACCTATTTATTCTGTGTGAAGAGCGTGGATTCCCCTGGCATAAAGTTAAGGTTGCCAGGATCCTATCGTTTCTTCAGGATGATGGACTGGAGAAGGGTCTTTCTACTAGTTCCCTGAGGGGACAGATTTTGGCCCTGTCTGTTTTACTGCACAAGAGGCTCTCGCAGCTTCCAGAAGCAGTGGCTTCCTCGTAGGCCCTTAAGAACGAGGCCTCTATGGATCAGATTTGAAATGCAGCTACCTGGTGCTCCTTACATACTTTTTCTAATTTTTACAAGTTTTATGTTTTTGCTTCAGCTGAAGCAGCCCTCGGGAGAAAGGCTTTGCAGACTGTGGTGCCCTCAGATTAGGGACCGCCTCTCTTTTTGTCCCTGCTGCTATCAATCAGTGTCCTCTAGAGCTTGGGTATAAGTTTCCCAACAGTAAGGAATTAAGCCGTGGACTCTCCTTATATTAAGAAGGAAAACATAAATTATGCTTACCAGATAATTTAATTTCCTTCTGTATAAGGAGAGTCCACGGCCCCCCGCCTGTGTTCGCCGATGGGCAGCCCTCTAATTATATTTTTCTTCTGGCACCATTTATACCCTGATATTTCTCCTACTGTTCCTTGTTCCCTCGGCAGAATGACTTGGGGAACGGGGAAGTGGGAGAGGTATTTAAGCCTTTGGCTGGGGTGTCTTTGCCTCCTCCTGGTGGCCAGGTTCAGTATTACAACAATAAGGAATAAACCCGTGGACTCTCCTTATTCAGAAGAAATTAAATTATCTGGTAAGCATAATTTGTTTTTGTATTTTTTTGTGCACACAAAAATATAGTACCTCTGCCCAGGGCCGAACTGAAACCAAAAATATGCCCAGGAATGTTAAGGCCAGAGCAGCCCACTCTCACCAACTCATTTATTGTTTAACCATACACCAACAATTACAAGTACAATGTATTTATTTGATTGACAAACTGATAGTTGTTTATGGACATGTACAAGTTTATAAGATAATATTCCTTTTATTGTCGTTGCACAATATGTTAATGTAGTAGATGAAGATTTGTCAGCGAAGTGACATACACACAGATATAATCTAAAAATGAAAAACCATTCTGGACCTGATCAAATCCCAGCAATGCTGTTGAAACTCAGTGTGCTGGCAATTGCTAAACCTGTCACAACCCTAATTAACGAATCCTTGGTGTCTGGTTACATACCCAAACTTTGGAAGACTGCAAGAGTAGTGCCTATCCATAAAAGTGGGGAGATAACCTTGGTTTCTAACTATCGCCCAATATCATTGCTCCCAGTATTGTCAAAAATCTTAGAAAAATGCGTCCATATGCAATTATGTGAGCATTACCAACAATCTAACTATATGACCCCTATTCAATCAGGTATTTACCCTAATCACTCCACTGCCCTACTAAAAGTTTGCAGCGACATCCGAACTGGCATGAAACAAGGAGACCTAACTGGAGCTATTTTCCTTGATTTTGCAAAGGCCTTTGACACAGTAGACCACAACATTCTACTGCTCAAACTAAAAGGTATTGGTGATCGTCCGCTAACCTGGTTTTTGATCATATGTATTGGATTGATCACAATATGTCTCCATTTCCGACAGCGACTCCCTCGCTGTAGTGTTCCCCAAGGTGTCATTCTCGGCCCCCTACTATTCACATTATTTATAAATGATCTGCCTAATGTCTGCAAATCTTCAACTGTACACATGTACGCAGATCATTTTCCTATACATGTATGCAGATGACACAGTAATCTATGCAAACAAATCAGATCTGCCACAGCTTAAAGCAGTGCTTCGAGACCAGTTCACAGAGGTAGAAAAGTGGATCTCAAAAAACAAACTCTTCCTAAATACTGACAAAACTGTCACAATGATCTTTGGAACAGAACCTAAATTACACAAACTACAAAATTCCCATCTATGCATCAAAACAAAATCAAATTGCACACTGACTGCAGTCCACTCTTTCAAATACTTGGGTATGTTGTTAGACCCCAATCTATCTTTTGGCCTCCACATAGAAAAACTTGCATCTAAACTCTATCCAAAACTAGGTGCACTGTACAGAAACAAATCCTGCCTCAGCCCTACAGTAAAGGAAAAGATTGTACAGCAAATGCTGATGCCAATCGTGGATTATGGGGACGTAGTATATGCACCTGCACCTCAAACTTAATACATTGTATAACTCGTTCTGCAGCTTTGTGCTACAATGTGACTACAGGACCCACCATTGTGACATGCTAAAGGAACTAAACTGGCTGTCGCTGGAATCCAGACGCACCCTCCATCTTTTCAGCCTTGTGTTTAAGAGCTTTTCTGGGAAGCTCCCATCCTACCTGAGCACAATGCTCTCCCCGGCTGTTCCCACCTCCTATAACCTCCGATCCAGTACCAGCACATTATTTAGCTTGCCTCATTACAAAAAGAAAGCAGCTTGATCCTCCTTTTCCTCTTGCACACTTTCAAACCTTCCCCAAGCCTAATATATATATATATATATATATATATATATATATATTAAGAGATCCCTCTCTACATATCTCAAAACAGAATGCACCTGTCATGGTTGATTATATATTTCCTTCCTGTTCTATGTTAAATTGTGCATATATTGTGTATTATTATTGTGTTTGTATTTTATTGTACACTATTGTATCAATGCAGTGTTTTGTGGACCCAGGACATACTTGAACACGAGAGAAGTCTCAACGTATCCTTCCTGGTAAAATATTTTATAAATAAATAATATATAGTGTGTGTGTGTGTGTATATATATATATATATATGTATATGTATATGTATATACACACACACACACATACAATAAATATATATATTCACAATTACACACATATACATACAGTCACATACATACATATATATAAAATCACAATTACACACACATATATATACACAGATATAATACCTACACAATCACACACTTATATATATATATTTTTTTTAATCACAATTACACATACATACATATATATAATCACAATTACAAATATGTAATACCTACACAATCATTCATATAATATCCACAGAATCACACACATTAACACACGCGCATTCACACAGATATTTATGCACACACAAAAAATATATAAAAATTGCACTTTATAAACATTTTTTTGTAAGATAAACATCTCTGCAGTGGCCTGTGTTAGAGGATGACAATAAATAATGTAAACAAGTTGAGAGTACTACTCCATATACTATGACACACCTCCTTCTGAAAGCCCTTTAACCTTACAGTCACCTAGCACATGAAAACAAAGTACTGTTTAACCCATACTAAATTCATATACACACATGCGTATGTGGAGGGAAGTTTGACTGCCTTCATTTTTTTTTCTTTCTAAAGGCAGCAAAGAGTCCAAGACTTCATTCTTTACTGTTGTGAAATCTACCAGGAGGCGGCAAAGACACTCTAGCCAAAGGCTTAAATATTGTTTTTCTATCCCCCAGTCATTATTTGCCTTTTGTCACTAGAGGAGGATGGCAAAGAAGTGTCAGAAGATTCGGATAGTCCTTTAATGGGTATTTTCCCTTCAAGAGAGGACTGGAGTTTTAAGTAATCATATAATTCTCTCAGTGAGAGTATTGATGAACGTTAGAGTCTAGAGATGCAGGGAAAGTTTTTTTTTCTGCACAGCGATTCAGACTCTAACAGCTCCTGGGAAATCAGGTCCCTGTCAGAACATAGCAGCAAGCAAAGCTGTCACACTTGAGAGGCTGTATCTGTTCCACAGTATAGATCCTGGAGGGTAAGCCCGCTTTATTTACGATTTAGCAGGGACTCCTATTATTAGGGTCACAGTGTGACTCCTCATAACCTCAATAGGATCAAGGGTTAATATCTCATTTAATTTGGAGATTATTTGAACAGTTTGGGGATGTATGTACCTAGGGTTGCCACCTTTTGCCCAGAAAATTCCTGGACACTTTTTAAATGGGCGTGGAGAGTTTGTGGCTTGGGGCGTGGCTTCTCACAGCCTCAAATTCATTATGAAATCAATTCAAAACCTATTCCTTTTTGAAAATCTGTGTTTAACCCCTACAAAGTTGGAGCTTTGATAGAGAAAAATTGCATGCGTTAACAAAAGTAGAATAGACCATGTATGCACTAGAATGTCCCTTTAATCCATTACCCCTTTCCCAATCTCTCTATGCACCATCATGGTATTTAGTGTCTTATCACCATCTTGTATTATATATATATATATATATATATATATATATATATATATATATATATATATATATATATATATATAATGGCAAGTGGACTGTGGAACATTGTTCATAAATAAAACAAATGAGCAGTAGAAATGTCACAATGCCGATTAATTTCCTTTTGGGCACTGGCCCCCTGACTGACTTTATAGTTACTTATAATTTGGTTGAATTATCAGGAACAATTGCACTTTATATGCATAAGGGGGAAAAAATAACTGTGCCTCCCATATAAAAAAATATATACCATGTTAGTACCAACTTATAAAATTACCATTTAATTATAAAAAAACATGGAAATGGAGAAAATAAAATTATTGCTGTTTTACAGCAAGTAAATGAGCAATTTCTATTATATGCATGAAAAGTAATTATTATTTCATTATTAACTATTGCAGCATCTGTAGTTCTTAAATGCTTCATGGGAAAAAAAGGTTTTTCCAGTAAGAAAGTGTACAGGCAAACATCAGAAAATGATGAAGTTTCACCTGCAGCAGCAAGAGCACTGGACTTATGTGAGTTGTCTCTCACTAGCAGAGAGTGCAGTAGCCTTTTGCTGCCATGTGTTTTACTGGCATTGAAGAGGTTAATAACACTTATTTATACAATGAATACATCTGATACAGACACACTGCTGCTACCAAACAAGATGCCCACATGAAAACGTGTACCTGATGGTTTGTAGCTCCTAAGGGAGTTATTTAGGAGGCAGAGACTGTTCTTTAGTGGAGTCCGATGGAGGATCACACCTTTCTCTCATTCAGTGCTCCGCAGCTGTGTACTCACAGTGCGCAGCAATCACCCCCTCACATAGCCTCACCTTTCCACTTCCTGTGTAGCGAGCTGGGAAATGTAGTTCTCCAACAAGCCTGCTCGAGGTGGGGCAGAATAGGAGGTTGTGTACTGTGTATCTCCCCTTTCACTACACAATACACTTGACAGAAAAAAAGAAAACAAAAAACAGTGTCATTTTTAAATGCTGATGTCCTAAATTCTCTGCATCTATGGAAGTAACAGTCCTCTGACAACACCTGCCTCTCTCTGCCGCTCTCAGCTGCAGCCGGATGTGACGACTCCCCTCATCGACCCTCTTCCCCCCTCCCACTCCTCTGTCTCAGTCTCCTCCAAACTCCACCTATCCGTTTTTTTTGTAACCCCGGGCTAAGCGCTTCTCTGTCCAGCTAATTTTTTTGAAATTCTGTGCTCAATGCTGCTTGCTGCGCCAGGGGAGCACTTAGCCCGGGGCATTTGAGGGTAGTTCCGGGACAAAGTGCCTCAGACCAGGACTGTCCTGGTGAAACCGGGGCAGGTGTAGATGCACAGCTCCTAATAGCTTTGCATGCTTTTCTCATAGCAGGGGAGGTCCCTTCTTGCGCACCACGTGATAGGGTGCGGCTACATTCCTTTTCCTACTGCCGCAGGAACTCTAGCAATCCTACGGAGAGCATTTTCTATAGCTTGTCTGGGTCTAGGAGGTGGTGAGTGCCCCAGCCATTGTTTTTTTAAACTGTTTCTTACTGTGAGATTGCATCTCCAGCAATGGAGGACTCTGATAATATGTTAGAAGGTTCTGCACCTTCTATATTAAATAATAATACCTGTTTATATTGTGAGGAGGTTGTGGTTTGTCCAACTGCTCAATTTTGTTCCAACTGCCTGAGTACCGTCCTATAGTCTAAGAAGGGAGCTTAATCTGCTAACCCCCCTAGCATAATTAGGCCCTCTGAGCCTCTCAGGACTCTGTGGTCTGGGAGATGCCTACTCTATCCCCTCAAACCGCTTTACATGCAGTTCCCTGTGGCACTCCTAATACTCCGGCTGGAGGGGGCTTTTTCCCTGAGGACTTTACCATGCTTGAATGCCAAGACATCAGGCTTTCCTGTTCTGGCCCAGAGGGCCCTGTGGTTGAAGTCGTGGTCTGCTGACATGACATCCAAATCTAGATTACTTTCCATTCCATTTAAGGGAAAGGTTATTTTCGGTCCAGGCCTGGACTCTATCATATCCACGGTCACGGGGGGGGGGGGGGGGGGCAAGGATGACTTTCTACCGCAGGATAAAAAGAATAAACCTAAGGGTTCTAATTTTCGTCCCTTTCGGTGAGAGAGAAAAAAAATATGGGTAAAAAATAACTTTTATTTTCAATTAATTAAGAGACAGCAAGTATTTATGAATATCTTGCTGCCAACTCACAAAAATTAAAAACACTTCTCCTGTGTATAGAAATCAATACTATTTGTATATACTGACACTTTGAGGGTACTTAGATATAAGTGATTGTTATGATGGCTAGCTAATCTTTATGCATCATAAATGTACACTCGTCTAGGATTAGCTGGTATTATATAAATTAGCCTCTCTTGGGCTTGATATCCCAGTCAGCCTAGATCTATTTTACCCATATATCTAGGGTCAATATTACTATAATGACAAGGAGTAACTCTTTACGACCAGAGATTCCACAAATTCAAATCTTTATTAATTAGGTGAGATCTACTAAGGTCATAAGTAGGAATATATATTCTAATTATTAAAGTGGGGAATAACAGCTATGCTGCTAACAGAAGTAATAATGGTATAAAAACAAAGGGTGAGCAAACCATGGAGTGTTTTGTGCTTAGACTGTGATATATATTACATATCAGAAAGGGTGTTGACAGAGTAGATATTACCACTATGTTCTGCAAAATACCGTGTGACACAAGATTGATATAGCAGATATTGCAAATATATTATACCATTTTATTGTTGTCTTTAATATCAGGCTTAATTAAGTCTATGTAATATAGCAGCTTGTAGAATCACTACTAGTGTTCAGGTCATACCACTTAACTCAATATATATTGAACTGTATCCTGTGTTAGTAACACTGCGTAATGGTGAGAACAGTATGACAGTGAGTAGTAGTATCTTTCAAAGAACAATGGCTATATCACCGCTGTGCATATAAACAATGAGCTTATGGCTTGCCTGCTAGAAATATATTATTAAATATATCTGGTATCATGCAAATCTCTGTGTTGACTAAACTGATATATGATGATGTCACCGGTATTTCTATTACCTCCAGTGTTACCCCAGTACTTATATGAAGCCTGTTTGCAACATAGTCAAACAATTCTATGTTGTCTGACGCAACCAACAGTCTGCTCACAACTCAATAAGGTGCTGACTAACAATACTGAGTCGTAACATGTGAATGAGTCTTTGGTTTGAAGCAAATCTAAATAGTACTTTCAGGTTGAGTTATATTGTATCATCTGTTGCATAACGCAACCAACATTTCTTACTTAAAAAGTAACACTCAGCATAGCTAGAGACACATTTGATATAAAGTGTCTCAGTAGTTAGACAGCAAATACAAATATCACTGCTGCTGCTAGTTCCCCATAAAGAGGCCTTCCCGCCCCTAAGTCTGGCGAGACTATAGTGAAAATATTAACAGAGTACTCACTATAGTTTTATATTGTGTCTAGTTTAGATTGTATTAGTTTAAATTATAACACAAGGAGATCAGTTAAAATAAGGAGACGCTTATGGGCATTTGATTAGATAGATACCAAACGTTGATCTACAAGTGAGATACTCTCTAATCTTAAATTTGTTAAATTTGTTATCTATCTAATCAAATGCCCATGTGGTTTAATTTATATTGGTGAGACCTGTAGAGAGGCCAGAGACAGACTTATAGAACATAAGTCAAACATTAGACATAAAAATAAAGAAGTGCCTGTTTCCTCTAACTTCTTCTCCAGGGGACATAACATCAGCCAGCTTCGGTTTCAGGTTATCGAACAAGTGGCTATCCCCAGGAGAGGAGTTGACAGGGAACACTTTCTAAAAATAAGGGAGATGTATTGGATAAATAAATTGGACACTATGATACCTGAAGATCTTAATAAAGACTTTGATTGGAATCTATTCTTGTAAAATGACATATATTTGTTGTGTTATATTCTGTTTTTTAATTTTTTGTAGTAAATAATGGTTTTAATTTACCTATGTTTTTAACTTTTTGAGTTTGGTACATTAAGGGTTAACATTGAAGTTGAGAGATGTAATACCAATATGTTACCAATAGATATCACTATAATGTTACCTAGAACTTTGCATTATCCAGGTGAGGATATAAAGGGTACAAATCTGTATGCAATCAGTGTACATGACTAAGAGCCTATTGTAGGTTTGAAACGTTGTTCCTGTAAACTTTTGGACCCAACTAATGAGAATAAAGGTTTTTTAAACAAAGATTTCTTCTGGTGGCTGGAGTGCTTTGGATGTATGACTATTTGGATTGAAAAGATTTGGCAAATCTTACTCCGTGCCCCACAAACAGGTGTGTTGTTCTCCTTTTTTTATTTTCTCTATGAAGGAGTTCAGACAGACTTCAGCCCTGTTTGTTGTCTATTCGGGGAAGCGCAAAGGGCAGAAGGCTTCTTCCACTTCCCTATCTTTTTGGCTGAGGAGCATGATTCGCTTGGCTTATCAGACTGCCGGACATAAGCCTCCTCAGAGGATTACGGCTCACTCAACTAGAGCTGTAGCTTCTTCTTGGGCTTTCAAGAATGAGGCCTCTATGGAGCAGATTTGTAAGGCAGCTACCTGGTCCTCCTTACATACTTTTTCAAAGTTATACAAATTTGAGGTTTTTGCTTTGGCTGAAGCAGCTTTTCGGAGAAATGTTTTGCAGGCTGTGGTACCCTCAGACTAGGGTCTGCCTCTTTTTTACCCTCCCGTTTTAATTCAGTGTCCTCTAGAACTTGGGTATTTGTTTCCCACAAGTAATGAATTAAGCCGTGGACTCTTTTCGTACTAAGATGTAAAACATAAATTATGCTTACCTGATCATTTAATTTCCATCTGTACGAGGAGAGTCCATGGCTCCCGCCCAGTTCTCCATTGGGCGGACCTAAATGTCTTTTGTTTTTCTTCTGGCACCATTTATACCCTTATATTTCTCCTACTGTTCCTTGTTCCCTCGTCAGAATGACTGGGGGATGAGGGGAGTGGGGGACGTATTTAAGCCTTTTGTTGGGGTGTCTTTGCTGCCTCCTGGTGGCCAGGTTCTGTATTCCCACAAGTAATAAATAAAAATGTGGACTCCTCGTACAGATGGAAATGAAATTACCAGGTAAGCATAATTTATGGGGGTGTTTTTAACATTTTGAACATAATAATAGTGACTAGCAAACCCCTTTGGATTGAAGTTAATGTAATAACTTCAGTGTCCATATCTTAAACTGGTGGGGAACTTCCATAATCAAATGGTTATTGTTGTCATGCAGGAGTTCTATAAGGGTTCTATAAATTACTCACATATGGATATAATTTATATTTGTACTGCTTAACCCACTCCATTTCTCTGGAAAGACCACAAGGTAGAGACTCTTCTACTGAGTTTGGGGTTCCAGAAATCTTTAAAGGGACACTGAACCCAAAATTTTTATTTCGCGATTCAGATAGAGCATGCAATTTTAAGCAACTTTCTAATTTACTCCTATTATCAATGTTTTTTCGTTCTCTTGCTATCTTTATATAAAAAAGAAGGCATCTAAGCTTTTTTCTTGGTTCAGCACTCTGGACAGCAGTTTTTGATTGGTGGATGAATTTATCCACCAATCAGCAAGGACAACCTAGGTTGTTCACCAAAAATGGGCCAGCATCTAAACTTACATTCTTGCATTTCAAATAAAGATACCAAGAGAATAAGGAACATTTGATAATAGGAGTAAATTACAAAGTTGCTTAAAATTTCATGCTCTATCTGAATCACAAAAGAAAAAATTTGGGTTCAGTGTCCCTTCAATCTCTTTTCTCCAACATTGGTTTGTCCGGTCCACGGCGTCATCCTTACTTGTGGGAATATCTCTTCCCCAACAGGAAATGGCAAAGAGTCCCAGCAAAGCTGGCCATATAGTCCCTCCTAGGCTCCGCCCACCCCAGTCATTCTCTTTGCCGTTGCACAGGCAACATCTCCATGGAGATGGTTAAGAGTATGTGGTGTTTAGTTGTAGTTTTTTATTCTACTATCAAGAGTTTGTTATTTTAAAATAGTGCTGGTATGTACTATTTACTCTGAAACAGAAAGAGATGAAGAATTCTGTTTGTGAGAGGAAGATGATTTTAGCAGACAGTAACTAAAATCCTTTGCTGTTTCCACATAGGACTGTTGAGATGAAGTAACTTCAGTTGGGGGAAACAGCAGATTTTTCTGCTTAAGGTATGACTAGCCATATTTCTAACAAGACTGTGTAATGCTGGAAGGCTGTCATTTCCCCTCATGGGGACTGGTAAGCCATTTTCTTAGTCTCAAGCAGAATAAAGGGCTTAATATGGGCTATAAAACTGGTAGACACTTTTATGGGCAAAATCGATTGCTTTATTTGGGCATTTTATACATGTTTATGCTGGTATTTCACATTTATAAACTTGGGGAACGTTTTTTAACGTCAGGCACTATGTTAGACACCTTTTCCAGTCAGGAAGGGCCTTCCCAGTTGTAGGCTGAGCCTCATTTTCGCGCCATTATTGCGCAGTTGTTTTTGAGAGCAAGACATGCAGATGCATGTGTGAGGACCTGAAAATAGTTGGAAAAGTTCCTAGAAGGCATCATTTGGTATCGTATTCCCCTCTGGGCTTGGTAAAGTCGCAGCAAAGGCTGCAGCTGGGACTGTAGAGGGCTTAAAACTGTAACCGGCTCCGGTTTCGTTATTTTAAGGGTTAAAGCTCTGAAAATTGGTGTGCAATACTTTTAATGCTTTAAGACACTGCGGTGAAATTTTGGTAAATTTTGAACAATTCCTTCATATTTTTTCACATATTCAGTAATAAAGTGTGCTCTGTTTAAAATTTAAAGAGACAGTAACGGTTTTGTTTTAAAACGGTTTTTGTGTTTTACTGACAAGTTTAAGCCTGTTTAACATGTCTGTGCCTTCAGATAAGCTATGTTCTATATGTATGAAAGTCAATGTGTCTCCCCCTTCTAAATTATGTGATAATTGTGCCAAAGCATCCAAACAAAGTAAGGACAGTACTGTCACAGATAATGAAGTTGCCCAAGATGATTCATCAGATGAAGGGAGTAGACATGGTTCTACATCATCTCCTTCTGTGTCTACACCAGTTTTGCCCACGCAGGAGGCCCCTAGTACTTCTAGCGCGCCAATGCTTATTACCATGCAACAATTGACGGCTGTAATGGATAACTCCATAGTAAATATTTTATCCAAAATGCCTGCATATCAGAGAAAGCGCGATTGCTCTGTTTTAAACACTGAAGAGCAGGAGGGCGCTGATGATAATTGTTCTGTCATACCCTCACACCAATCTGAAGGGGCCATGAGGGAGGTTTTGTCAGATGGGGAAATTTCAGATTCAGGAAAAATTTCCCAACAGGCTGAACCTGATGTTGTGACATTTAAATTTAAATTAGAACATCTCCGCGCACTGCTTAAGGAGGTGTTATCTACTCTGGATGATTGTGACAACCTGGTCATTCCAGAAAAATTATGCAAGATGGACAAGTTCCTAGAGGTTCCGGTGCACCCCGACGCTTTTCCTATACCCAAGCGGGTGGCGGACATAGTGAATAAGGAATGGGAGAAGCCCGGCATACCTTTTGTTCCCCCTCCTATATTTAAGAAATTATTTCCTATGGTCGACCCCAGAAAGGACTTATGGCAGACAGTTCCTAAGGTCGAGGGGGCAGTTTCTACTCTAAACAAGCGCACTACTATTCCTATCGAGGATAATTGTGCTTTCAAAGATCCTATGGATAAAAAATTGGAGGGTTTGCTTAAAAAGATTTTTATACAGCAAGGTTACCTTCTTCAACCCATTTCGTGCATTGTTCCTGTCACTACAGCAGCGTGGTTCTGGTTCTAGGAACTAGAAAAGTCGCTCAGTAGAGAGACTCCATATGAGGAGGTTATGGACAGAGTTCACGCACTTAAGTTGGCTAACTCTTTTATTTTAGATGCCGCGTTGCAAATAGCTAGATTAGCGGCGAAAAATTCAGGGTTTGCAATTGTGGCGCGCAGAGCGCTTTGGCTAAAGTCTTGGTCAGCGGATGTATCATCCAAGACAAAATTGCTTAATATCCCCTTCAAGGGTAAAACTCTCTTTGGGCCAGAATTGAAAGAGATTATCTCAGACATCACTGGGGGAAAGGGCCACGCCCTCCCACAAGATAGGCCTTTCAAAGCCAAGAATAAGTCTAATTTTCGTTCCTTTCGTAATTTCAGGAACGGACCGGGCTCTAATTCTGCATCCTCTAAGCAAGAGGGTAATACCTCACAGACCAAACCAGCCTGGAAACCGATGCAAGGCTGGAACAAGGGTAAGCAGGCCAAGAAGCCTGCCGCTGCTAACAAAACAGCATGAAGGAGTAGCCCCCGATCCGGGACCGGATCTAGTGGGGGGCAGACTCTCTCTCTTTGCTCAGGCTTGGGCAAGAGATGTTCAGGATCCCTGGACGCTAGAAATAGTTTCTCAGGGTTATCTTCTGGAATTCAAGGAACTACCCCCAAGGGGAAGGTTCCACATGTCTCACTTATCCTCAAACCAAATAAAGAGACAGGCATTCTTACATTGTGTAGAAGACCTGTTAAAGATGGGAGTGATACACCCAGTTCCAACGGCGGAACAAGGAATGGGATTTTACTCAAATCTGTTTGTAGTTCCCAAAAAAGAGGGAACTTTCAGACCAATCCTGGATTTAAAGATCCTAAACAAATTTCTCAGAGTACCATCGTTCAAGATGGAAACCATTCGAACGATTCTACCCACAATTCAGGAAGGTCAATTTATGACTACCGTGGATCTAAAGGATGCTGTATCTACATATCCCTATCCACAAAGAACATCATCAGTTCCTAAGGTTCGCCTTTCTGGACAAACATTACCAGTTTGTGGCCCTCCCATTCGGGTTAGCCACTGCTCCAAGGATTTTCACAAAGGTACTCGGATCCCTTCTAGCGGTTCTAAGACCAAGGGGCATTGCAGTAGTACCGTACTTGGACGACATTCTAGTACAAGTGTCGTCTCTTTCAAAGGCAAAGACTCACTCAGACATCGTTCTGGCCTTTCTCAGATCTCACGGATGGAAGGTGAACATAGAAAAAAGTTCCCTATCTCCGTCGACAAGAGTTCCCTTCTTGGGAACAATAATAGATTCCTTAGAAATGAGGATTTTCTTGACAGAAGTCAGAAAGTCAAAGCTTCTAAACGCTTGTCAAGTTCTTCATTCTATTCCTCGTCCTTCCGTAGCTCAGTGCATGGAAGTAGTAGTATTGATGGTTGCAGCAATGGACATAGTTCCTTTTGCGCGAATTCATCTAAGACCATTACAACTGTGCATGCTGAAACAGTGGAATGGGGACTATACAGACTTGTCTCCAGTGATTCAAGTAGATCAGAAGACCAGAGACTCACTCCGTTGGTGGCTAACCCAGGATCACCTATCCCAGGGAATGAGCTTCCGCAGTCCAGAGTGGGTCATCGTCATGACCGACGCCAGCCTAGTGGACTGGGGCGCGGTCTGGGAATCCCTGAAAGCTCAGGGACTGTGGTCTCGGGAAGAGTCTCTTCTCCCGATAAACATTCTGGAACTAAGAGCGATATTCAATGCTCTCAGGGCTTGGCCTCAGCTAGCAAAGGCCAGATTCATAAGATTCCAATCAGACAACATGACGACTGTTGCGTATCTCAATCATCAGGGGGGAGGAAGGAGTTCCCTGGCGATGAAAGAAGTGACCAAAATAATACAATGGGCGGAGAATCACTCCTGCCACCTATCTGCGATCCACATTCCAGGTGTGGAAAACTGGGAAGCGGATTATTTGAGTCGTCAGACATTCCATCCGGGGGAGTGGGAACTCCACCCGGAGATCTTTGCCCAGTTGACGCAACTATGGGGCATTCCAGATATGGATCTGATGGCGTCTCGTCAGAACTTCAAGGTTCCTTGCTACGGGTCCAGATCCAGGGATCCCAAGGCGACTCTAGTGGATGCACTAGTAGCGCCTTGGACCTTCAACCTAGCTTATGTGTTTCCACCGTTTCCTCTCATTCCCAGGCTGGTAGCCAGGATCAAACAGGAGAGGGCCTCGGTGATCTTGATAGCTCCTGCGTGGCCACGCAGGACTTGGTATGCAGACCTGGTGAATATGTCATCGGTTCCACCATGGAAGCTACCTTTGAGACAGGACCTTCTTGTTCAGGGTCCATTCGAACATCCAAATCTGGTCTCCCTCCAGCTGACGGTTTGGAGATTCTATCAAAGCGTGGGTTTTCAGATTCCGTGATAGATACTCTGGTTCAAGCCAGAAAATTGGTAACTAGAAAGATTTACCATAAAATATGGAAAGATATATCTGATGGTGTGAATCCAAGGGATTCCCATGGAATAAGATAAAGATTCCTAGGATTCTTTCCTTTCTACAAGAAGGTTTGGATAAAGGATTATCTGCGAGTTCTCTAAAGGGACAGATTTCTGCTTTATCTGTCCTACTACACAAACGACTGGCAGTTGTGCCAGATGTTCAAGCATTTGTTCAGGCTTTGGTTAGGATCAAGCCTGTTTACAGACTCCTCCCTGGAGTTTAAATCTAGTTCTTTCAGTTCTTCAAGGGGTTCCGTTTGAACCTTTACATTCCATAGATATTAAGTTGTTATCTTGGAAAGTTTTGTTTTTGGTTGCTATTTCTTCTGCTAGAAGAGTTTCTGAGTTATCTGCTCTACAGTGTACTCCACCCTATCTGGTGTTCCATTCAGATAAGGTTGTTCTGCGTACTAAGCCTGGTTTTCTACCAAAGGTTGTTTCCAACAAAAATATTAATCAGGAGATAGTTGTACCTTCTTTGTGTCCGAATCCAGTTTCAAAGAAGGAACGTTTGCTACACAATTTAGGTGTAGTCCGTGCTCTAAAATTCTACTTAGAAGCTACAAAAGGGTTCAGACAAACTTCTTCTCTGTTTGTCGTCTATTCTGGTAAAAGGAGAGGTCAAAAAGCAACTTCTACCTCTCTTTCCTTTTGGCTTAAAAGCATCATCCGATTGGCTTATGAGACTGCCGGACGGCAGCCTCCTGAAAGAATCACAGCTCACTCCACTAGGGCTGTAGCTTCCACATGGGCCTTCAAGAACGAGGCTTCTGTTGATCAGATATGTAAGGCAGCGACTTGGTCTTCACTGCACACTTTTGCCAAATTTTACAAATTTGATACTTTTGCTTCTTCGGAGGCTATTTTTGGGAGAAAGGTTTTGCAAGCCGTGGTGCCTTCCGTTTAGGTGACCTGATTTGCTCCCTCCCTTCATCCGTGTCCTAAAGCTTTGGTATTGGTTCCCACAAGTAAGGATGACGCCGTGGACCAGACACACCAATGTTGGAGAAAACAGAATTTATGCTTACCTGATAAATTACTTTCTCCAACGGTGTGTCCGGTCCACGGCCCGCCCTGGTTTTTTAATCAGGTCCGATGAATTATTTTCTCTAACTACAGTCACCACGACACCCTATGGTTTCTCCTATTTTTTCCTCCTGTCCGTCGGTCGAATGACTGGGGTGGGCGGAGCCTAGGAGGGACTATATGGCCAGCTTTGCTGGGACTCTTTGCCATTTCCTGTTGGGGAAGAGATATTCCCACAAGTAAGGATGACGCTGTGGACCGAACACACCGTTTGAGAAAGTAATTTATCAGGTAAGCATAAATTCTGTTTTTGCTTAGGTGCCGAATCTAGGATCTCTGTTTTCATGTTATTTCTGGCAGTCTGCGTCTCCAGTTCGATAATGGGGGACAGAGGATTCCTGAGATGCAAGTTTCTTACCATCTCCAATTCCCACGAAGGGGATAAGGTCGGTTTCTCTTCGTATCTTGTGGTATTCAGACCTCACCGAGCTGCTCTCAGGCTGCGCTCCTCGTGTGTGGCTAGCAGCTGAACATTGAGTGGCTCCGAAAGAAATGGTGCAGTCACGGATTTGTTCAGGTAGGTCGCGGCATTAACCTCTTGTATTGGGATCAATGTAGGGCTTTGCTTTAAAGAGGCACCCGGCGCCGCACCAACTGGCGATCCATTGCCAATGTCGATCCCGTTTAGTGTCTCTGTTCTCTGTAGGGACCCTGGGGAGATCGGCAACTGTAGGATCCTGTGTAGCTCTTGCTCCAACTCCTCAAAGTGTCTCCAAATGAGAGACCATATCTCCCTTTCTCATAAATTTATAGCGGCCGTTGCGTTTCCATGGTGGGTCTCTGGCAGACATCTACTGCTTTCTGGCTGGTTTTGTGTGAGTGTCAAAAATGTGTAGTAAAGACTGCTGCTGCTCTAGTTATTCCGGTTATGACCTCCCTCAGATTACAGCTCAGGTCGGCTGTTATACTCGGATGAACCAGGGGGTTAGGTAAAGGCCTCATACACACATGCGTCGCCACCACAGGCCTACCATTCTGGTACCTTAGCACAAGAGTATGAGGCTTCTTAGTATAGTATAATGTTTCAGATCTTACAAAAACTAAACATGGATGTAGAGTATATACACTGATAAGCAGCGGATTCATCAGTGAGCCCTCAGAGCACTAAAGTAAGTCGGCCATCTTGGTCACTGCCCGGAAGCATCCCTCACGCATATTTTAAATTATTTTGTGTTTCTTTCCTAAGATATAGTGAGTCCACGGCTTCATAAATTACTGTTGGGAATACCACTTCTGGCCAGCAGGAGGAGGTAAAGAGCACCACAGCAAGGCTGTTAAGTATCACTTCCCTTCCCACAATCCCCAGTCATTTTCTTTGCCTTTGGTGCAAGGAGGAGGTGAAATTTTGGCAGGAGAGAGCTTCAGTGACTCTAATAGTCCCTGTGTGGCCTCGCAGGACCTGGTATGCAGACCTAGTGGAAATGTCGTCTCTCTCACCTTGAGACTGCCTCTGTGGAAGGACCTTCTGATTCAGGGTCCCTTCCTTCATCCAAATCTCATTTCTCTGAAGCTGACTGCTTGGAGATTGAACGCTTAGCTTTTTCTAAGCGTGGTTTTTTTCTGAGTTGGTCATTGAGACCATGATTCAGGCTCGCAAGCCAGTTACTAGAAAGATTTGCCATAAGATATGGTGCAAATATCTTTATTGGTGTGAATATAAGGGTTACTCTTTGAGTACGGTCAGGATTCCTAGAATTTGGTCTTTTCTCCAGGAAGGTCTGGAGAAGGGTTTATCAGTCAGTACCCTGAAGGGTCAGATTTCTGCATTATCTTTTTTGCTACATAAGCGTCCTGCGGGCATGCCAGATGTGCAATCTTTTTGTCAAGCCCTGGTCAGAGACAGGCCTGTGTTTAAGTCTGTTGCTTTTCCTTGGAGCCTTAACCTTGCTCGTAAAGTTTTTCAGCAGGGTCCGTTTATGCCATTGCATTCCATAGATATTAAGTTGTTATCTTGGAATGTTTTGTTTCTTATTGCTATCTCTTCTGCTCGGAGAGTGTCGGAACTCTCAGCTTTGCAGTGTGATTCACCTTATCTTATCTTTCAGACCAATAAGGCGGTTCTTCGTACTAAGTTAGATTTCCTTCCTAAAGTGGTTTTGGACAGAAATATTAATCAGGAAATTGTTGTTCCTTCGCTATGTCCTAGTCTTTCTTCTCATAAAGAACGTTTGTTGCACAACTTTGATGTTGTGCATGCTTTAAAATTTTATTTACAGGCGACTTAGGATTTTTTGCCCTGTTTGTTTGTTTCTCTTGGAAACGTAAAGGTCAGAAAGCTTCTGCTACTTCTCTTTCTCTCTGGTTGAGAAGTATATTTCGTTTTGCTTATGAGACTGCTGGTCAGCAGCCTCCTGAGAGAATTACGGCTCATTCCACAAGAGCTGTCTCCTCTTCTTGGGCTTTCAAAATTAAGCTTCTGTGGAACAGATTTGCAAGGCTGCAACTTGGTCCTCTTGCATACTTTTTCCAAATTTTTCAAATTTGATACTTTTGCCTCGGCTGAGGCTTCTTTTGGGAGAGAGGTTATTCAAGCGGTGGTGTCTTCTGTTTAGGTCTGCCTGTCTTGTCCCTCCCTGTTCATCTGTGTCCTCTAGCTTGGGTATTGATTCCCAACAGTAATTAATGAAGCCGTGGACTCACCATATCTTAGAAAAGAAAACAAGATTCATGCTTACCTGATAAATCTATTTATTTCCGGATATTGTGAGTCCACGGCCCTGCCCTTTATATCAAGACAGTTATTTTTTGTCTAATCCTCAGGCACCGCTACACCTTGTGTTACTTCTTTTTTCCTTTTTTTCTCCTTTTTCCTTCGGTCGAATGACTGGGGGTTGTGGGAAGAGAAGTGATACTTAACAGCCTTGCTGTGGTGTTCTTTGCCTCCTCCTGCTGCAAAGCAGTGGTATTCCCAACAGTAATTGATGAAGCCGTGGACTCACCATATCCGGAATTAAATAGATTTATCAGGTAAGCATTAATCATGTTTTTTGTTATATTTTCTGACTTGTAGGTATAATACATATTTTTGAAAGCTATATGTAATGCTATTTCCATATGTATTAACTTCCACATAGTAAAAAGAAAAAATTATGAAGCATAAGCTAACATTTCCATTTTAATATGATTAAAATTGAAATAAAAAAATCTTATTACCTGATGTCCATATTTTAATATATATACTTATATCTATCTGTATATTTACACACAAATATAAATAATGTAATTAAAAATGTAAATGAATGTAGATCTCTCTTGTCTTAGATGTATTTTTGTATGTAAAAGAGAAGCACAGACTGTGTTGTAATCAAAACACAGACATGAAAGTGTCTGGTGAACAATTAAAATGTGTATTGTAACTTAAATAAAAGCTTGACAAAAATTAGCACTCTCTTTTTGTGACTTAACACATCTGATTACGCATTTCTTTCTAAAGGCATGGAGAATCCATGAATTCATTAAATTACTAGAGGGAATTCAACTCCTGGCCACCAGGTGGAGGCAAAGAACACCCCAGCAAAGCTTCAAGTATCCCCCCACTTCCCACAATCCCCAGTCATTTTTTGCCTGTGTAACATTGTAGGTGATGTGTGAAGATGGTGTCTAAAGAAAAGCAAGTTGTTAATCATTTAATGGGTACTTTTCCCTGCAAGCAAGGATTGGGGCTATGCTGTGTACATGTAATCCTCTTTAGTAAGAGTAATGGTGTCTTTTAGCAGTTGGAAGATGGCAAGGTTGTCTTTGCTTACCTTCCAACATTTATGCTACCCCTATATAGAAAGCCAGGATTGGTTACTATAGGTCTATGTCAGTGAGGATTCTGTCAAACCTGTTGCTGTATCTCCCTACAGCGAATCCACAGGTAAGTGTTTTTACCTTCTAGGTGAGAAGGATGCAGCACTTAGTATTTCTTGTTTAAAAAAACAAACAAAAGAAAAAGGATATATAGAGAACAAGGTGGATCCTTATGGGACTGAATATCCCTTTAAAGATTGGGGTTTTTATTTGGGCAGCGGTTCAGGGCACTGTTTTGTCATAAGAAGGCTCTTTTATTTTTGGCTATGGGGATTTGTTTGCAAAGTTTACCCTTATTTTGCTTTAGGGTACTATCGCTTTAAGGAGGTCTTGTTTGGCGGTTCATTTTACTGCGTTTATGCCTCTGGATCGCACTTTTGAAAAATACTGTGATCATGTGACCGCTCAGCTTACTTCCGTTGAGTGGTTTGTTTCTAGTCGGCTGTGTTTGTAGGAAGCCGGATTACAAGAGGGACAGAGCGGATTTTCTGGAGTTTGATAGTGTTTTTCTGCCTGTCGCTTCTCACTGATGTTTGCAGCTTTCTAGGATCTGCATTTTGATAAGGATTATTATTTCTGCTGGTGTGGATTTGATTCCTGGTTGCCGGTTGGGTAAGTCTCTCCAGCTTTGCTGTGGTGTAGAGGTTATTTGATCAATATATTTTATAAGAATAAATTGATATATATATACAAGAAACTAAATTTAAAAAGTGAAAAAGAAATAAGAAGGGATTTTTTTGGGCTGTTTGATTTGCTATGGATGCGAATCCCAAGCTTTCCCTGTCTTTTGACAAATGTCTTTACTGTGCAGATGCCCAGGTTATACATCCTGTGCAATTTTGTTCTTCTTGCTTTAATAAAGTATTATTATCTAAAGATAAGGATATCCTATCTAAGCCTTCTTTCTCTCAGGATAATGCTGTTCAGGATTTGTCTCAGCCTTCTAATATGTCCAAGTCTTTGACAGATTCACATGCAATGCCCTGTGGTTCCTCTGTCAGTCCCTGGGAGTGTTTTGTTATCTAAAGATTTTGCTGCACAGTTGACTTCTGCAGTCTCTGCAGCCTTAAGTGCCTTACCTAATTCTAGAGGAAATCTAAAAACATTTATATGGGTTCTGATTCCGTCAAGACTGATTTGGTGAGTGCAGCTTCTGAGGGCGAGATCTCTGATTCTGAACCTGCGGTTCCTAGTACAGTAGATGCTGAGGAGGTTAATTTTAGATTTAAGCTTGAGCATCTCTGTTTACTTTTGAAGAAGGTTTTAGATACTTTGGATGACTCTAAAACAGTTGCAGAGGCTCCTAAGAAGGCTAATAAGCTGAACAGAGTTTTTGATGTCAAACCTAAATCTGTGGAGGTTTTACCCTTTTCCAGATCGCATGTCTGACATTATATCTCAGGAATGTGTGTCCTGTGTTCCTTTTTCTAATTCCGTGCAAGATCTTTGGCGCACTGTTCCAAAAGTAGAGTGCGCTATATCCATATTAGCCAAGAGAACTACTATTCCTCTTGAGGATAGTTCTTCTTTTAAAGACCCTATGGATAAGAAACTGGAGGGTTATTTAAGAAAGATGTTTCTTCATCAGGGTTTGCTATGGCAAGCAGTTGCTAGCATTGCTAGTATTGTGACAGTTGCTAGTGCAGCCTTATTGGTGTGACTCATTGTCGGATCTAATTTCAGAAGAGACTACTATAGAAGAGATCCAGGATAGGATCAAGGCTCTAAAGCTGGCAATACTTTCATCTGTGATACCAGGATGCAAGTAGTCAGACTGGGAGCAAAGATTTCTAGTTTTGCGATTCTAGCCCGCAGAGCCCTATGGTTAAAATCTTGGTCAGCGGATGTGACTTCCAAGTCCAAGCTTTAAGGGTAAGACTTTATTTGGTCCTGGTCTGGCCGAATTCATTTCCACAGTTAATGGTGGAAAAGGAGCTTTTTTACCGCAAGATAAGAAGAATAGGCCTTAGTGCTGACAGACTTCTAATTTTCGTTCCTTTCGTAACTTCAAGGGACAGAAATCTTCCTCGTCTTCTGAACCTGAGCAAGCCAAGGCCTCTAGGAGAGCTAGCCAGCTTTGGAATAAGGGTAAGCAATCCAGAAAGCCTTTCGCTGCGGCTACATCAACATGAAGGGGCCACCCCTGATCCAGTTCTGGATCAAGTAGGGGGCAGACTTTCCTTCTTTCAGCAGGCTTGGATTTGCGATGTCCCAGATCCTTGGAACGGATATAAATTCTCCCAGGGATACAAGATAGGATTCAAATCTTGTCCCCCCAGGGGCAGATTTCTCCTATCGAGATTATATGTAAACCCGGTAAAAAGAGAGGCCTTCTTAAACTGTGTAAAAGATCCGTCTTCTCTGGGAGTGATTGTCCCAGTTCCTCTAGCAGAACAGGGTCAAGGATTTTATTCAAATCTTTTTGTGGTTCCCAAAAAAGAGGGAATTTTTTGACTCATTCTAGACCTCAAGTTTTTCAACATATTTCTCATGGTTCCATCCTTCAAAATGGAGACTATTCGCTCTATTCTCCCTCTAGTTCAAGAAGGTCAACTCATGAACCCCATAGACCTGAAGGATGCATATCTTCATGTGCCTATCCACAGGGAACATTTCAAGTTCCTAAGATTTGCCTTTTTGGACCAACATTTCCAATTTTTAGCTCTTCCTTTCGGCTTCGCCACTGCTCCTCGAATCTTTACGAAGGTTCTAGGGGCTCTTTTGGCTGTGGCCAGATCTCTAGGGATTGCAGTGGCACCTTACCTGGAAGATCGCTTACAGATTCTCTGTTATCAATTCTCTGCTCTCGCAGTTGGGAGGTAAATCTAGGGAAGAGTTTTTTGGTGCCAAGTACCAGGGTATGTGGAATGTTTATAGACTATGTCTTGATGGAGGTCAGAAAATTCAAGCTTCCTGCTGCCTGTCGTTCTCTTCAGTTCTCTTTTCATCCATCAGTGGCACTGGCAGTGTGTATGGAAGTAATTGGTCTCATGGTGATGTCCATGGATAGTATTCCATTTGCTCACTTCCATCTGAGACCTCTACAATTATGCATGCTCAGACAATGGAACGGAGACCACTCAGATCTCTCTCAGAGGATAGTTCTAGACTCTCAGACAAGAGTTTTTTTGCAAATGCGCCTGGCAATCTTGCCAAATGTTCAATCTTTTGTTCAGTCCTTGTTTAGAATCAGGCCTGTGTTTAGGTCAATTGCTCATTCTTGGAGTCTTAATCTTGTTCTTAGGGTTCTGCAGCAGCCTCCGTTTGAGCCTATGCATTCTGTTGATTTTAAATTATTGTCCTGGAAGGTTTTGTTTCTTCTGGCTATTTCCTCTGCCTGTAGGGTTTTGGAGCTTTCGGGTCTACAGTGTGACCCTCATCTTATTTTTCATGCGGATAGGCATTTCTTCATACTAAATTAGGATTCCTTCCTAAGGTGGTTCAGACCGCAATATTAACCAAGAAATTGTTGTTCCTTAATTTTGTCCTAATCATTCCTCTCAGAAGGAAAGGTTGCGTCACAATCTGGATGTTGTGTGTGCTCTGAAGTTCTATTTGCAGGCAACTAAAGATTTTCGTCAATCTACTGCTCTATTTGTTGTATTTTCTGGTAAGCGGAAGGGTTAGAAGGCCACTTCTTGTACTCTTTCCTTTTAGTTGAGAAGTGTTATTAGTTTTGATTATGAGACAGCTGGACAGCAGCCTCCAGTGAGAATCATGGCTCATTCCACTAGGGCTGTCTCTTCTTCTTGGGCCTTTAAAAATTATGCTTCTGTGGAACAGATTTACAAGGTGGCCACTTGGTCTTCCTTGCATACTTTTTCCAAATTTTACAAGTTTGATGTTTTTGCCTCAGCTGAGGCTTCTTTTGGGAGGAAAGTTCTTCAAGCGGTGGTGCAATCTGTTTAGGTTCGCCTCCCTACCTTTCATTCTGTGACCTCTAGCTTGGGTATTGGTTCCCACTAGTAATTGAATGGATTTGTGGACTCTCCTTGCCTTTGGAAAGAAAACAAAATGTATGCTTACCTGATAAATTATTTTCTTTCCAGGAATGGAGAGTCCACGACCCGGCCTTATTTTTAAGACGGCTATTTCTAAACCTCAGACACCTCTATACCCTTTGTGTTCTCTTCTCTTTCCATGATTCCTCGGCTGAATGACTGGGAATTGTGGGAAGTGGGAGGATAGTTTAAGCTTTGCTGGGCTGTTCTTTGCCTCCACCTGGTGGCCAGGAGTTAAATTACCACTAGTAATTGATTGGATTCATGGACTCTCCATGCCAGGAAAGCAAAGAATTTATCAGGTAAGCATACATTTTGTTTTTCTTCATTGTGCAAGCCATGTCAAAATGAAAAATGAATTAAAAATGTGTATAACAAAAGTACATGTAGCGTCATGCTGCAGGTGATGTCTGATTTTTAAAAATTAATAGTTTTTATTAGTAGTGGATGATTATTTATTTATTTTAAAAATGTTTACATGTGAAAAACAATTGGGGTAATCTCTTTCTCCTCCTCTTGCCTTGTTTAATAACAAAAAACAATTATTAAAAAAAATCAAAATTAAAAACAAAAAGCATTTTGCAAACGGGTCTTACACTGCAGTAATGTAAATGAAAATTTGGGCACATATTTATTTTGTACCACTCAATAAACACATTAATAATTTTTTTCATGTAATTGGCAAGAGTCCATGAGGTAGTGACATATGGGATATACAATCCTACCAGGAGGAGCAAAGTTTCCCAAACCTCAAAATGTCTATAAATACACCCCTCACCACACCCACAATTCAGTTTTACAAACTTTGCCTCCTATGGAGGTGGTGTAAGTTTGTGCAAGATTTCTACATTGATATGCGCTTCTCAGTATTTTGAAGCCCCGATTTCTCTCAGAGCACAGTGAATGTCAGAGGGATGTGAAGCAGGGCCGGATTGGGCCACCGGGATACCGGGAAAAATCCCGGTGGGCTGGGCTATCAGGCCAGGGGTGGGCCGGGCCAGCACTGTTTGCAGCTGCAGAGTGTGGAGAGCAGCAGTCAGAGCAGGTAAGGTTGCGGAGAGGCCGCCCTGCTTTTTAAACAGACATCACTCAAGTCAAGCAGCTACTGCTGCTCAGTCAGTGGCAGGGCTCAGTCTCACTCAGCTGATCTGGCATAGCCTAGGATGCGGCAGTGCCGCTGCGGCTGCTCCCACTCCAATTGCAATGATTGGCACATCACAGTCATAACAAGTCATTCTCAAATTTGCATGACTGAAGGGGGTGGGTGAACATCATGTGACCAAACACACGCGATGAGATCAGAACCAGGACTGAGCCGAGTTGGAGGCCACAGTCAGTGTCACCTGTTATAGATAAACAGAGTGCTGGGCTGCCAGCAGGGTTACATTGCACAGACTCCCTGCACAGCCCCTGCGCTCCTCTCTGCACAAGCTTTCTTGCTGTAAGTGGTGGGACCCGCCCCCAACAACAGCCTGCTCAAGCTCATGTAACTGCACTGCACGTTGTGAACTCTTCTTCAAGTCTAGGCCAGTCTCCCCCTCCTCCATCCACTCTTCCCGAGCGTGGCACTGACAGCTTCTCCCTTTAGGAAGAACACTGTCCTAAACAGTCTTACACTGTCAGAGAGCAAATAAATCAAGGTAAGAGGAATGGGTGGGGGACTGCTGACTTGATAAATGTATGCAGATGTTTCTGTGATGTGTGCTGCTGTGCGGCCCGGGTGTCCCAGTCTTTCTCCCCGAAGCACGACAGTTTAAGTTGCTCAGTCATCACATCAGATTTAAATGTAATATGTGTGTCTTTAAAGACATAAAAGATGTTTAGGAGGCAGTATTCAAAAGTATGACAGGAGAAAAAAAAAGTAAATTAAAACAATAAAAAAGAATATATATATATATATATGTGTGTGTGTGTGTGTGTGCAAGGTTTAGCTAGTACATAATCAATATAATACACCCCTAAATCAGCATGAAACTACAATTTATGAGTTCCATAGGATCCCTAAAAGTAAAAAGTATGAGCAGTTTGTTTCAGCACTAAATGAGCATTCAGGTGCACAAGTCTCTGTTAATAGATTTCACTTACTAGAACATACCTCAAATATGTGACCCCAATAATAGTTATATTCTTGTATATCCTCTATTTCTGTATAAGGTTCATTATTTTTAATGTTTCGGACTCTTCTGGGGCTCTACTATTTCAGACTTTGGAGACCATATACAGACATAGTGGAGATACCAGGATATACCAATTATTATGGACAAATTTAAACCATATACTCTACCCATACTTCATGTGATTTGAGGGCTTTAAAAGTACTATCCACTACTCCTGTCACCTACAAGACCACCATCTTTACCTTAGTCATATGGACTAATAAGACCCACACTGACAAGGTCCAATAACCCACTACACTGAGGGTCTCTCCCTCACAGAAGCAGCAAATTACCTCATATCAATTGAGGTATGTTCTAGTAAATGGAACCTATTACCAGATTTTCTATTTACATTATTCATATAACTATCTAAAGAATCATCCTTTAGTGCTGAAACAAACTTGCTGTTTTATATATATATATATATATATATATATATATATATATATATATATATATATAAGGGCTGGTCTACAACTTTTCCAGGGCTGGTTTTTATTCCCAATCCAGCCCTGATGTGAAGGGAGTATCACCTATTGAATGCAATGGTTTTCCTTGTGGGAGGTCTATTTCATAGGTTCTCTGTTATCGGTCGTAGAGATTCATCTACCTCCCTTATTCAGATTGACGATATACTCTCATATTCCATTACCTCTACTGATAACTGTTTCAGTACTGGTTTGGCTATCTGCTGTATGTGGATGGGTGTCTTTCGGTAAGTTTGTTTTCATTACTTAAGACACTCTCAGCTGAGGTTGGGCACTTTATGTTTTAATATAAAGTTCTAAATATATGTATTGTACTTATATTTGCCATGATTCAGGTTTATGTATATTTCCTTTTGAAGACTATTCAGTTTCATATTTGGAAAAAAACATATTTAAGAAAAAAATTACCTGGGGTTTAGTCTTTTTTTCAAATTGACTGCTTTTTCACTAAATTTTCGCGGGCAAAATTAGGCTCGCAAAGACGCAAAATGCTGATGTTTATTGTGTCATTCTTGGCGCGCAAATTTTTTTGGCGCGAAGGTACGTCCAGTGAAGCCGAGTTCCTTGTACAAGGTGCATCTGCAATGACACGAGTGTGTCATTTCCGGATGTTGTTAGCGCCAAAATATTTTCAGTTTGCGTTGTGCGTTATACTTGGTACCAAATAATTTAATTATTTAAAACCCCATTCCTATATACCTCTTGCCTTTTTCTATGTCAGAGGGCTATGCTGTTTGCATTTTTTTCCCATTCCTGAAACTGCCATATAAGGAAATTGATAATTTTGCTTTATATGTTGTTTTTTTTCTCTTACATTTGCATGATGTCTCAATCTGATCCTGTCTCAGAAACCACTGTTGGAATCCTGCTGCCTGCCAGTTCTACCAAAGCTAAGTGTATCTGTTTTAAATTTGTGGAGATTATATCTCCAGCTGTGGTATGTAATAGTTGTCATCATAAGCTTTTACATGCAGAGAATGTATCCATCAGTAATAGTACAATGCCTGTTGTTCCTTCAACATCTAATGTACATGATATCTCTGTGAATATAAAAGATTTTATTGCTGATGCGATTCAGAAGGCTTTGTCTGCTATCCCGCCTTCTAATAAATGTAAAAGGTCTTTTAAACCTCATAAAGTTGATGAATTTTCAAATGACCGACAACATACTCAATTATCCTCCTCTGATGAGGATCTATCTGATTCAGAAGATCCTACCTCAGATATTGACACTGACAAATCTACTTATTTATTTAAAATCGAGTATATTCGTTTCTTGTTAAACGAGGTGTTGATTACATTGGATATTGAGGAAACCAGTCCTCTTGATGTTAAAACTAGTAAACATTTCAACTCTGTTTATAAACCTCCTGTGGTTACTCCAGAGGTTTTTCCAGTTCCTGAAGCTATTTCTTATATGATTTCTAAGGAATGGAATAGGCCTGGTACTTCTTTTAATCCTTCTTCAAGGTTTAAAAAATTGTATCATTTGCCAGCAGTTAGTTTGGAGTTTTGGGAAAAGATCCCCAGAGTTGATGGGGCTATTTCTACTCTTGCCAAACGTACTACTATTCCTATGGAAGATAGTACTTTTTTTAAGGAGCCCTTAGATAGGAAACTTGAATCTTATCTAAGGAAAGCTTATTTATTTTCTGGCTATCTTCTCAGGCCTGCCATTTCTATGGCTGATGTTACGGCTGCATCAACTTTTTGGTTGGAAAATTTAGCGCAATAGGAAACTGATCCTGATTTAACTAGCATTGTTCGCTTGCTTCAACATGCTAATCATTTTATCTGTAATGCCATTTTTGATATCATCAAAATTGATGTTAAATCTATGTCTTTAGCTATTTTAGCTAGAAGAGCTTTGTGGCTTAAATATTGGAATGCTGACATGGTATCTAAATCTCGATGACTATCTCTTTCTTTCCAAGGTAATAATTAATTTGGTTCTCAGTTGGATTCAATTATTTCAACTGTCACTGGGGGAAGGGAGTTTTTTTGCCTTAGTATTAAAGACCTAAGGGTAAATCTAAAGCTTCTAACCATTTTCGTTCCTTTCGACAAAATAAGGAACAGAAACCCAATACTTCCCCCAAAGAATCTGGTTCCAATTGGAAACTTTCTTCAAGTTGGAATAAATCCAAGCCGTTTAAGAAACCAAAACCAGGCCCCAAGTCTGCATGAAGGTGCGGCCCTCATTCCAGCTCAGCTGGTAGGGGGCAGATTAAGATTCTTCCAAAGCATTTGGGCAGATTCTGTCCGAAATCAATGGATTCAGAGTATTGATTCTCAAGGGTACCGAATAGGATTCAGAGTAAGACTTCCTGTGAGAAGGTTTTTTTCTCTCACGCATCCCAGCAAATCCAGTAAAGGCTCAGGCTTTTCTGAAGTGTGTTTCAGACCTGGAGTTTTCAGGGGTAATCATACCAGTTCCACTTCAGGAACAGGGTCTTAGGTTTTATTCAAATCTATTCATTGTCCCAAAGAAAGAAAATTCATTCAGGCCAGTTCTGGATCTGAAAATTTTAAATCGTTTTGTAAGAGTGACAACTTTCAAAATGGTGACTATAAGGACTATTCTGCCTTTGTTCAGCAAGGTAATTATATGTCCACGATAGACTTACAGGATGCACATCTTCATATTCCGATTCATCCAGACCACTATCAGTTTCTGAGATTCTCTTTTCTAGACAAGCATTACCAATTTGTCGCTCTTCTATTTGGCCTAGCGACAGCTCCAAGAATTTTTTCAAAGGTTCTCAGTGCCCTACTCTCTGTAATCAGAAAACAGGTATTGCGGTGTTTCCTTATTTGGACAATATCTTGGTACTAGCTCAGTCTTTACATTCTGCAGAATCTCACACAAATCAACTAGTGTTGTTTCTTCAAAGATATGGTTGGAGGATCAATTTACCAAAAAGTTCCTTGATTCCTCAGACAAGGGTCACCTTTTTAGGTTTTCAGATAGATTCAGTGTCTATGACTCTGTCTTTAACAGACAAGAGACTACTAAAATTGGGTTCAACTTGTCGGAACCTTCAGACTCAATCATTCCCTTCAGTAGCTATGTGCATGGAAGTTTTAGGTCTCATGACTGCAGCATCAGACGCGATCCCCTTTACTCTTTTTCATATGAGACCTCTCCAGCTTTGTATGCTGAATCATTGGTGCAGGGATTATACACAGATATCACAATTAATATCCTTAAATCCCAATGTTCGACTCTCTCTGACTTGGTGGTTAGATCACCATCATATAGTTCAAGGAGCCTCTTTTGTTCGTTCAACCTGGACTGTGATCACAACAGATGCAAGTCTATCAGGTTGGGGAGCTGTCTGGGGATCTCTGACAGCACAAGGGGTTTGGAAATCTCAAGAGGCAAGGTTACCAATCAATATTTTAGAACTATGTGCTATTTTCAGGGTTCTTCAGGTGTGGCCTCTGTTGAAGAGAGAACCGTTCATTTTTTTTTAGACAGACAATATCACAACTATGGCATATGTCAATCATCAGGGTGGGACATGCAGTCCCCAAACTATGAAAGAAGTATCTCGGATACTTGCTTGGGCGAAATCCAGCTCCTGTCTAATTTCTGCGGTTCATATCCCAGGTGTAGACAATTGGGAAGCGGATTATCTCAGCCGTCAGACTTTACATCCGGGGGAGTGGTCACTCAATCCAGATGTGTTTTCTCAAATCATTAAATTTGTAGGTATAGAAATTGAACACCTAGTGCTTAGTCATAGAGGTTTCTCTGACTCAGTGATTAATACTATTTTACAGGCTCGTAAATTTGTTTCTATGAAGATTTATTATCGAGTTTGGAAGACTTATATTTCATGGTGTTCTTCTCATAAATTTTCCTGGCATTCCTTTAGAATTCCTAGAATTTTACAGTTTCTTCAGGATGGTTTGGATAAGGGTTTGTCTGAAAGTTCCTTGAAGGGACAAATCTCTGCTCTTTCTGTTTTATTTCACAGAAAGATTGCTAAGCTTCCTGATCTTCATTGTTTTGTGCAGGCTTTGGTCCGTATCAAGCCTGTCATTAAATCAATCTCTCCTACTTGGAGTCTTAATTTGGTTTTGAAGGCTTTACAGGCTCCTCCGTTTGAGCCTATGCATTCTTTGGACATTAAACTAATTTCTTGGAAAGTGTTGTTCCTTTTGGTCATCTCTTCTGCTAGAAGAGTTTCCGAATTATCTGCTCTTTCTTGTGAATATCTTTTTTTATTTTCCATCAGGATAAAGCAGTTTTGCGGACTTCATTTAAATTTCTACCTAAGGTTGTGAATTCTAACAACATTAATAGAGAAATTGTTGTTCCTTCTTTACGTCCTAATCCTAAGAATTCTTTGGAGAGATCCTTACATTCTTTGGATGTTGTGAGAGCTTTGAAATATGTTGAAGCTACTAAAGATTTCAGGAAGACTTCTAGTCTATTTGCTGTGTTTTCTCGTCCTAGGAAAGGTCAGAAAGCTTCTGCCATTTCCTTGGCATCCTGGTTAAAGCTTTTGATTCATTAAATAAATATATATCTTGCAGCGCCACTGAATATAACCATACAAGCTGTACCTAAAATGCGGAATCTCCCAACCAGATTCCAATAAATCAGTGATATAAAATTAAATGCCAGAGGGTACAGTGCTGCAACACCCTGAGGTAGGGGTAAGCGGCTTAAGATGGTGTCCACGACTGGATATATATATATATGTGTAGAGATAATGATTGTGCTAAAAAATATCCAAATAATGTAAAAATGTCTTAAAATCAATCAATACTGTTAAGAATTAAAATATAACATTTAATGTGACATAGAATAAAATTGGACAATGAATCAAATTATGACAATTATTATAATTCCGACAATCAATAATAAAATATATATATATACAATCTAAGCCTATATAAGATATTGCTGGGTAAAAAACGATAGGGAAAAAACTCTATAGTGATTATTAATATAAATGTAAAATCTAAGTTTATGTTCCGGTTATAGAAATAGTCAAAGGGTGCCCATACGATCCAGAAACAGTCCTAAGATCTGTTTAGGATAATTAAATGTCCAGAGTCTTAGAGCGATGATTGAACATTTTTTTGTAAAAATCAAAGTCCATATGGATTCCAGCAGGGTGAAAAATTGTTCAAAAATAGTGTTCAAAGAGATATGTGGGTATCAAAAATGTGAAAAAATTATTCCTCTGAAATAAAAATTTGAAAAAATATGGAAAAAACTGCGTGCAAAAATGTGATATCACAAATGTGTACGTGAAAAAATGCCAAATTACAGAGAGAAAAAGAAAAATAATAATAATAATTGCGATGACTGTGAGGTGTACACCCAGAAAAAAGCCCCAAAGAATGTCTTTCAATCTCCCTTAAAAATAGTTTTTAGTATAAGTCAAATGTGGTAATCCCAAAGTGGATGTGATATGTAATATCCCAAATGGATCCAAACAGTGATGTTGCTGGATTTTCTAAGTGATGGTCCTTTTTCTCAAAGATTGGGTCAGTGCTTTAGAGATGCCATCATAAACCTGTAAAATTACAGGGAGTGCAGAATTATTAGGCAAATGATTATTTTGACCACATCATCCTCTTTATGCATGTTGTCTTACTCCAAGCTGTATAGGCTCGAAAGCCTACTACCAATTAAGCATATTAGGTGATGTGCATCTCTGTAATGAGAAGGGGTGTGGTCTAATGACATCAACACCCTATATCAGGTGTGCATAATTATTAGGCATCTTCCTTTCCTTTGGCAAAATGGGTCAAAAGAAGGACTTGACAGGCTCAGAAAAGTCAAAAATAGTGAGATATCTTGCAGAGGGATGCAGCACTCTTAAAATTGCAAAGCTTCTGAAGCGTGATCATCGAACAATCAAGCGTTTCATTCAAAATAGTCAACAGGGTCGCAAGAAGCGTGTGGAAAAACCAAGGCGCAAAATAACTGCCCATGAACTGAGAAAAGTCAAGCGTGCAGCTGCCAAGATGCCACTTGCCACCAGTTTGGCCATATTTCAACATCACTGGAGTGCCCAAAAGCACAAGGTGTGCAATACTCAGAGACATGGCCAAGGTAAGAAAGGCTGAAAGACGACCACCACTGAACAAGACACACAAGCTCAAACGTCAAGACTGGGCCAAGAAATATCTCAAGACTGATTTTTCTAAGGTTTTATGGACTGATGAAATGAGAGTGAGTCTTGATGGGTCAGATGGATGGGCCCGTGGCTGGATTGGTAAAGGGCAGAGAGCTCCAGTCCGACTCACACGCCAGCAAGGTGGAGGTGGAGTACTGGTTTGGGCTGGTATCATCAAAGATGAGCTTGTGGGGCCATTTCGGGTTGAGGATGGAGTCAAGCTCAACTCCCAGTCCTACTGCCAGTTTCTGGAAGACACCTTCTTCAAGCAGTGGTACAGGAAGAAGTCTGCATCCTTCAAGAAAAACATGATTTTCATGCAGGACAATGCTCCATCACACGCGTCCAAGTACTCCACAGCGTGGCTGGCAAGAAAGGGTATAAAAGAAGAAAATCTAATGACATGGCCTCCTTGTTCACCTGATCTGAACCCCATTGAGAACCTGTGGTCCATCATCAAATGTGAGATTTACAAGGAGGGAAAACAGTACACCTCTCTGAACAGTGTCTGGGAGGCTGTGGTTGCTGCTGCACGCAATGTTGATGGTGAACAGATCAAAACACTGACAGAATCCATGGATGGCAGGCTTTTGAGTGTCCTTGCAAAGAAAGGTGGCTATATTGGTCACTGATTTGTTTTTGTTTTGTTTTTGAATGTCAGAAATGTATATTTGTGAATGTTGAGATGTTTTATTGGTTTCACTGGTAAAAATAAATAATTGAAATGGGTATATATTTGTTTTTTGTTAAGTTGCCTAATAATTATGCACAGTAATAGTCACCTGCACACACAGATATCCCCCTAAAATAGCTATAACTAAAAACAAACTAAAAACTACTTCCAAAACTATTCAGCTTTGATATTAATGAGTTTTTTGGGTTCATTGAGAACATGGTTGTTGTTCAATAATAAAATGAATCCTCAAAAATACAACTTGCCTAATAATTCTGCACTCCCTGTATACAAAAACAGACATAGTGCAATACAGCTACTATAAAAACAGAATATAAGTGTTCTACTCACCAAATCTAATCCTGAGCCGTATTACCAGTGTAGCCAACGCGTTTCGGTCAGCAAATGACCTTTCTCAAGACTGGTAACGGCGTCTTGGCGTTTACACCTTAAGTGTGTTTAGTTAGCCAATGGAATTACTTCAAATTTGGCGCCGAAAATTACGCAAATTTTTTTGTTTGTTGTTTATATCCCTCTCGTTATGCTCTGTATATATTGTAAGTACTTGTGATATTTATATCTTTTTATCTTGTAGATTACTTCTTAATTCTATTTGTCCCGTGTTACTTTTGAGTCTTACCGGATGTTTATCCCGGAAGCCAATGTTGACCGTAAATGACGTATTAGCGTGTGTGCGTAACTTCCGGAAGTGACGCATTAGCGTATATGCGTAACTTCCGGTTCGCTCTATTCCCGCTTACCGCACATGGTGCATTGCGCAGGGAAGATAACATGACGGAGCTTGAAAAATTATAAATGATATTATGGCTCAGGATATCTGGTGATACGATTGAAGAATTTGTATTGTACAATGGTATAAATTGAGTGATGTCTAAACATAATTTATATTCAGTTACACAATAAACGCCAGATGTCTCTGGGGATACAATACATATAAGACATATATATAAAAAATATATAAAAAGATTAGGTATATATATATATATAAAAATGAACATAAATCTTTTTTTTTATACATAAAGTTAAAATTATAATTATCTCTACAAAAAGCCTAAAATTTGGTCCTTATATAATGATGGAAGTGGATATGAGAACCATTTTCAATGGATTAGTTAAGGCACTCTAAAATAGATAGGATAACACACTTGAAAAGAATTATGAAAAATGCTGGTTGGTTTAAACCATGCGTAAATATAAAACATGTTAGAATATTCGACAAGAACATTGGAAATCTTTTGTACAGACCTTAATAAAAATGTAGAAGATGTTTGATGTTGTTTTAATGAAACTCATATATAGATACCTTTGAGTCAGACCTCATAAGAGACCTCCATGTCTGTGGGTGTGAAGGGGGCTACATCGTTTAGGAGTTGGCTAATAGAGTGGGAATTGCTCATAGAATATCCTCTACAGCAACTTTCTTCGTTAAAGGTATACGAAAACAACAAAGAATGTCAGAAAATATCAGACAATACCAAAAATACCAAAAAATTCCAAAAAATAATATAATATAATAATGCAAGTGGGAGGGGAGCAGTGCCAATTAGCAAGAGAATTATTGGTTGTTATCATCCACTTTTTTCACCTGTTACAACCATTTCTCAAGGTATCTAATATAAAGTAGACAGAGAGTGGATTGGTAGTGGAATCCATTCAGCTCTCCTCATAATAAATGAAATACTTCCGTCATGCTGTTTAGACCTTTAGGGAAGGTGCAGTCTAGCAGAAAGATCCACTTGGATTCTACTTTTAAAAGTTATTTTTCAAAATCCCCCCCTCTCCAGTTTTTCATCGGTCTACTAATGCCCATGTATTTAAAGGTTTTGTTACTGCCTTTATTGGTTTCCTTGAAATGTTTATACAATGGAAAATCTTCTTTGCCCCACTTGATCTGTAAAAGGTGCTTGCGGATCCTGTCCCGAAGTTTCCTGGAGGTTTGACCTATATATTGTAATCCGCATCCACATTCGATTAAATATATGACGCCCAAGTCCTGACACCTAATCATTTCTTTCATGTTGAAAGACTCTTGTGTAATCTTAGATTTAAATGTATGGCTTTTTTTGCCATGTTGGCAGGCTTTACATGAATGACATGGAAAAAAACCTTTTAATTCTTTGCCATATAGATCTTTTATTCTGGTCAATATAGGAACACTCGGGGCAATCATAGTTTTAAGATTTTTTGTTTTTCTGTATATAAACGTGGGGGATTCTTCCAGATCTTTTCCAATCACATTGTCTTCTTTGAGAAAATGCCAATGTTTTTTAATTATTTTCTCAATTAAAAACCTGTTTTCACTATATTCCGAAATAAAAGGTGCCCTTATAGTGGTATCCTCTTGTGTTTTCGTCTCTTTGTATTTCAGCATGGACCCTCTATCCATTTTCTCCACTTCCTCTATTGTTTTATTTATAATCTTCTCATCGTATCCTCTGTCTATAAACCTTTCTTTCAGGATTTCCGACTGTTCTTTCCATTTCTCTATATCAGAGCAATTCTTCCTGATCCTTATTAACTGCCCTTTTGGAATGTTCGATTTCCATCTATGATGGTGACAGCTGGTTTGATGGATGTAGTTGCTGCAATCTACATCCTTAAAATATGTGGAGGTCGAAATTTTTTCTTCCTTTACATTTATATTTATGTCTAGGAAGTGAATGTTCTTTTTGCTTATCTCATGTGTGAATTTAAGGTTCATTATGTTGTTATTCATCACATTTATGGTATGTTGGAGGTCTTCAACAGACCCCTTCCACACGATGAGGATATCATCTATGTATCTCTTGTATAGGACCAGGTCTGCGCCCGCTGGGCAGGAGTCCCAAAACAGGTTCTCCCATTTGCCCATATATAGATTGGCATAGCTAGGTGCAAACCTGGTCCCCATGGCTATTCCGCATGTTTGGTTGTAGAACACCCCTCTATCACTAAAATAGTTATGACTGAGGATATATGAAATACCTTCCAGGACGAACTCTCTTTGTTCTGGACTCAGTTCGTTATCCTTATCCATGAAATATTTCACTGCCTCTAGACCCAAATCGTGTGGGATACTCGTGTAGAGAGCAGTGACATCACAGGTGGCTAGAATGTATTGATGGTCCCATTCCAAGTTGTTAAGTACATTCAAGACTTCAGTTGAATCTTTAAGATAAGAAGGTAATTTTTGTACATGTTTCTGAAGTCTCCTATCTATATATTCTGATAGGTTACAGGTGATTGAGCCGATGCCTGATATGATAGGCCTTCCAGGGGGATTAATCAGTCTCTTGTGTATTTTGGGAAGGTGATAGAATACAGGTATCCTTGGATGTTTAATGGATATATACCTGTATTCATGGTTATTAATTACTCCTCTCCTCTTGGCTGACATAAGTATGGAGTCTAATTCTCCTTTGTATCTCTCTGTGGGGTCTGAATTCAGAACTTCATAAGTTTCAGAGTCTCCCAGAATTCTATCTGACTCCTTATTGTAGTCTTCTTTGTTCAAGATTACAATTCCCCCTCCCTTATCAGCTGGTTTCACTATGATAGCTTTATTTTCTTCTAAACTCTTAATGGTATTCATCTGTGTCTTGGTCAGATTATGATGGAATTTTCTGATGCTGGTGTTGTTAAGTTTCTTTATATCATCACATACTACATTCTCGAATGTTTCAATGTTAGGTCCCTTGTGTGTAATAGGGAAAAAAGTGGATTTGGGTTTAAGATCTGTGTAATTTGGCTTCTCTTGTGTCTGATTTCCCATTTCTCTTAAACCTGTATTTGGTTGGGAATTTCTTTTTTCCAATGCAGATTTGCAGAAAAATCTTTTGAGGGTGAGTTTTCTCACCAGTTGCTTAACATGTATGTAGGTCTGAAATTTGTCCAGTCCTCTGGATGGAGCATATGATAGGCCTAAGGACAATACTTCCTTGTCCTTATCATTTAAATTTATGTCACTCAAGTTATATACCCCTCTCTGGTTTATGGTTTTTGGATCATTAATATGGTTGTCAGTGTTATTACTTGTAGAGGGAATAGTTGTAGGTTCATTCTCACATATTCTATGTGCTTGTGTGGTTATCATAGATTTCTTTTTTAACTTTTTTAACTTTAGACCTGCTCTTCTACCTCTATAGGTTTCCTTTTTTGGTTTGGATTTGGGGACTCTTCTATATCTTGTGTTCTGTGCTTTCTCTTTGACTGTTTGTTTCTGTCTATTAGTGTCAGGTTGCCTTCCCCTAAAAAATGTTGATCATCATGATCTGTAGTGGTTCCTGATGATTGGTTATTTGTATATCTCGGAACTGGGGGGGTAGGGCTATTCAAGTCCTCATTTCGTCTTAGAGATTCAAATCTGTTTGCAATTGGTGTAGGGGTGTCTACCCAATTATTCCTCGATCTGTTATTAGACGTGTCCCTAGAACGATAGCTTGGGTTCTCTTGAAAATGTACTTGTGTACATATGTTTTTGTCTGTTCCTATAACCATAGTTATCCCTATTTATGTGGGTATCTCTACTTTCATAGGATGGAAACCTAGTATGGTAATGGTTACTATAATTAGGAGGGGATCTCCCCCTGAACCCTTCAAATCTTGTATGTGGTTGAGGATATGTTCCCTTGTGATCAGCTTGTCTAAAGTTATTCTCATATCCCTGATAGGAATCCCTATGGAAATGTGGGTAATGTCTAGCTTGAGGTGGTCTGTAGTATGATTGTTGTGTCTGATTCCAGTCCTCTATTTCTCTAGGTCTGTAAAAATCTCTGCGATTTTTATTGTTGTTATAATTCCTATTGTAGTGTGGACCTCTGTACTGTCTATCTCTTATATCTTGGTGGTACCCTTCGTGAAATGTATCTCTATTCTTGTTATGGGGAGGAGGGTAGTTGGTATTGCTGTTGTTCTGACCCCATTGATTTTGTGGGTTTCTACGCTTCTCCTTAAGCCTATTACCCCTCGGGGCAACTACAGTCCATTCCTCTTCCTCATGTGGTGTGTTGTTCTCCTTGTTTAATTCACTTATTTCCATAGTGTCTTCCCTGTTTTGGGTAGCTAAATTCAGGTCTCTAATTATAACTTGGTCTTTTTAGAGATAATATCATCTTTGATTTTTTTGATCTTAGAGCAAAGTTGCTCTTGCTTAGTTTTAAATACACTAAGGTCTTTGATATGCTCCATCTTATTCTCTTCCTCCTTTATACTTTTATCCAGACCTACCAATAAATAGCTTCGGTTGTCTATAATTATCTACATTAATTTTTGTGATATTTCTTTGATGGCTGTGTCCCATCTATTTGCAAACTCCTGACTTTCAATGTTAAATGAACAGTTTTTCTGTACCATTAAACCTTTTGGAATGATATTCAATTCCAAGCACTTTTTCAAAAAGGAGATCTCTGCAGTGTATTTAGTTTCAGACACTAAGAGTTTCTCTAAGCTTTTGAGGGTCGCATCTATATCTACCACTTCTCCATCTTTATGATTGGTATCTTTATTTAAAGCTTGAACTATATCAAAATTGATATCTGTCCTAAGGCTACTAATAGTGGATGTAGTTGTGGTGATGTTACTAGTGGAAGGTGTCTCTTCCATTATTTTATTTTGTTGAGCAATTGAGGAGCGTGAGTATATCCGATATGTTTATATGTCAGATATTCCAAAAAAAAGAAGAAGGGATGTTTTGAAATACGTGTCTATAGCGGTCTAATAACCAAATCTAATGGACAAATTCAGACTGCTAGCAAGAAAATGGTTAGGAAATGGAGAGATCAATTAAATAAATATATATCTTGCAGCGCCACTGAATATAACCATACAAGCTGTACCTAAAATGCGGAATCTCTCAACCAGATTCCAATAAATCAGTGATATAAAATTAAATGCCAGAGGGTACAGCGCTGCTACACCCTGAGGTAGGGGTAAGCGGCTTAAGATGGTGTCCACGACTGGATATATATATATATGTGTAGAGATAATGATTGTACTCAGAGCTAAAAATATCCAAATAATGTAAAAATGTCTTAAAATCAATCAATACTGTTAAGAATTAAAATATAACATTTAATGTGACCTAGAATAAAATTGGACAATGAATCAAATTATGACAATTATTATAATTCCGACAATCAATAATAAAATATATATATATATATATATATACACGATCTAAGCCTATGTAAGATATTGCTGGGTAAAAAACTATAGGAAAAAACTCTATAGTGATTATTAATATAAATGTAAAATCTAAGTTTATGTTCAGGTTATAGAAATAGTCAAAGGGTGCCCATACGATCCAGAAACAGTCCTAAGATCTGTTTAGGATAATTAAATGTCCAGAGTCTTAGAGTGATGATTGAAATTTTTTTTGTAAAAATCAAAGTCCATATGGATTCCAGCAGGGTGAAAAATTGTTCAAAAATAGTGTTCAAAGAGATATGTGGGTATCAAAAATGTGAAAAAATTATTCCTCTGAAACAAAAATTAGAAAAAATATGGAAAAAACTGTGTGCAAAAATGTGATATCACAAATGTGTACGTGAAAAAATGCAAAAGTACAAAGAGCAAAAGAAAAATAATAATAATAATTGCGATGACTGTGAGGTGTACACCCAGAAAAAAGCCCCAAAGAATGTCTTTCAATCTCCCTTAAAAATAGTCTTTAGTATAAGTCAAATGTGGTAATCCCAAAGTGGATGTGATATGTAATATCCCAAATGGATCCAAACAGTGATGTTGTTGGATTTTCTAAGTGATGGTCCTTTTTCTCAAAGATTGGGTCAGTGCTTTAGAGATGCCATCATAAACCTGTAAAATTATACAAAAACGGACATAGTGCAATACAGCTACTATAAAAACAGAATATAAGTGTTCTACTCACCAAATCTAATCCTGAGCCGTATTACCAGTGTAGCCAACGCGTTTTGGTCTGCAAAGGACCTTTCTCAAGACTGGTAACGGCTTCTTGGCGTTTACACCTTAAGTGTGTTTAGTTAGCCAATGGAATTACTTCAAATTTGGCACCTAAAATTCGCGCAGAAAATTGCGCTAATTTTTTTGTTTGTTGTTTATATCCCTCTCGTTATGCTCTGTATATATTGTAAGTACTTGTGATATTTATATCTTTTTATCTTGTAGATTACTTCTTAATTCTATTTGTCCCGTGTTACTTTTGAGTCTTACCGGATGTTTATCCCGGAAGCCAATGTTGACCGGAAATGAAGTATTAGCACGTGTGCGTAACTTCCGGAAGTGACGCATTAGCGTATATGCGTAACTTCCGGTTCGCTCTATTCCCGCTTACTGCACATGGTGCATTGCGCAGGGAAGATAACATGACGGAGCTTGAAAAATATCTTATATAGGCTTAGATCGTATATATATATATTTTATTATTGATTGTCGGAATTATAATAATTGTCATAATTTGATTCATTGTCCAATTTTATTCTATGTCACATTAAATGTTATATTTTAATTCTTAACAGTATTGATTGATTTTAAGACATTTTTACATTATTTGGATATTTTTAGCTCTGAGTACAATCATTATCTCTACACATATATATATATATATATCCAGTCGTGGACACCATCTTAAGCGACTTACCCCTACCTCAGGGTGTTGCAGCGCTGTACCCTCTGGCATTTAATTTTATAAAACTTTTGATTCATCAGGCTTATCCATTTATGAGAATAAACTTATATTTTGGGTTGTGGATTAATTTTTTTCAGCGGAAAATGGCTGTTATTATTTTTTTCCCTCCCTCTCTAGTGACTCTTCTGTGAAGTTCCACATCTTGGGTATTACTATCCCATACGTCACTAGCTCATGGACTCTTGCCAATTACATGAAAGAATACATAATTTATGTACGAACTTACCTGATAAATTAATTTCTTTCATATTGGCAAGAGTCCATGAGACCCACCCTTTTAATGGTGGTTATGATTTTTTTGTATAAAGCACAATTATTTCCAAATTCCTTTTTCTTTTACAAAGATATGACGAGTCCACAGATTTCATCCTTACTTGTGGGATATTAACCTCCTGCTAACAGGAAGTGGCAAAGAGCACCACAGCAGAGCTGTATATATAGCCCCTCCCTTCCCCTCCACCCTCAGTCATTCTCTTTGCCTGTGTTATACTAGGAAGACATGGTAAAGTGAGGTATTAGTTTTAGTTTCTTCAATCAAGAAGTTTTTTATTTTAAATGATACCGGTGAATACTATTTTCCTCAGGGGGATATGGAAGAAGATTTCTGCCCTGAGGTTGATGATCTTAGCAGTTGTAACTAAGATCCATGCTGGTTCCCACAAGACTTCTGAAGGTAACCATGAGACATCTTCAGTGTGGAGACCGGTTTCATGCTACAAGCAGCATTAAGGTATGTGCAGCCTTTTTATTCTGAGGAGACTTGATTTATCATAACTGGCTGGCATTTATTTCCCTGTATGGGAATGGGGTAAACAGTTATCCTTTTTTATATGAAGGGTATTACTGGAGTCCCTGGATTTTATTAATTGACTTATGGGCATTGTGTGATACTATGGGCATTCAAAGAAAAACGATAAATAACGTTTTTATTTTCTGGCATTTATATGTTTGCTTTCTGGTGCATTTGAGGGGTTATAGGACAGACATTAGCTGTATAACTTAGGTGTGAAACCGATTCCCCATGCAGTTGTGTTTGGGCTTACTCCGGCATCGACCTTAAGGGGCGGGGCTTATTTTCGCACGCTCAGATGCGCACTTCCTTCAGGCTAGGCATCAGCAAGCAGTAACTTTGGTGGCTCCTGGACTGTGCAAGCTGGTCTGAAGTGTTGGAAAGTTATTTTGAAGTACCCTAGGGGCAGGTAGGCGCCACAGAAGAACTGTGGCGAGGTGCAGAGAGTATTTTTGTCTATAAAATGACTAGTTGTTGATATAAGTACTTTAGAGCCTTATTTCTGCCCTTGCTTCTGGGTGCGGTAATTTTTGGATAAACCAATGATCTTAAGTTAAATTTAGAGATAATTTAACGTTATTTGAGCATTTTGGAAAAATTGTTCACTTTTTCTTTTCTTAAAGGCGCAGTACACGTTTTTTCTAAAGTTTATTTTATGCAATAAATAAGTGTTTAAACGACTTTTGTGGTTATTACTAGTCTGTTCAACATGTCTGACATTGAGGAATCTCATTGTTCTATGTGTTTAGAAGCTATTGTGCAACCCCCTCTAACATTGTGTAACTCTTGTACTGAAAGAGCCTTACATTGTAAAGACCATATATTAGGTCAAGAAAGTGTGCCTAAGGATGATTCTCAGTCTGAAGAGAATCAGGATATGCCATCCAATTCTCCCCAAGTGTCACAACCTTTAACGCCCATACAAGCGACGCCAAGTACTTCTAGTGCGTCTAATTCTTTTACTCTGCAGGAGATGGCTGCAGTTATGTCAACTACCCTTACAGAGGTATTGTCTAAATTACCAGTGTTGCAGGGTAAACGCAGTAGGTCAGGTATTAATGTAAATACTGAATCCTCTGATGCTTTATTAGCTATTTCCGATGTACCCTCACAGTGCTCTGAGTTGGGGGTCAGGGAATTACTGTCTGAGGGTGAAATTTCAGATTCAGGGAATGTTTTACCTCAGACAGATTCGGACGCTATGTCATTTAAATTTAAGCTTGAACACCTCCGCCTGTTGGTTAGGGAGATTTTAGCGACTCTGGATGATTGTGACCCTATTGTGATTCCTCCAGAGAAATTGTGTAAAATGGATAAATATCTGGAAGTACCTACTTACACTGATGTTTTTCCGGTTCCTAAGAGAATTTTGGAAATTATAAGAAAGGAATGGGATAAACCAGGTATACCGTTTTCTCCCCTTCCTAATTTTAAGAAAATGTTTCCCATATCAGATACCATTCAGGACTCATGGCAAACGGTCCCTAAGGTAGAGGGAACTATATCTACCCTAGCTAAGCGTACTGCTATACCTATTGAGGATAGTTGTGTTTTCAAAGACCCTATGGATAAGAAATTAGAGGGTCTACTAAAGAAATTATTTGTTAATCAGGGGTTTCTTTTACAACCTATGGCTTGCATTGTTCCAGTAACTACTGCAGCAGCTTTTTGGTTTGAGGCTCTAGAAGAGTCTCTTAAGGTTGAGACTCCATTAGATGACATCTTAGATAGAATTAAGGCTCTCAAGCTAGCTAATTCTTTTATTACTGATGCCGCTTTTCAAATTGCTAAATTAGCGGCAAAGAATGCAGGATTTACTATTTTAGCACGTAGAGCATTGTGGCTCAAATCTTGGTCTGCTGATGTGTCATCAAAACATAAGCTTTTAGCTATTCCCTTTAAAGGTAAGACCCTTTTCGGGCCAGAATTGAAGGAAATCATTTCTGACATTTCTGGAGGTAAAGGCCATGCCCTACCTCAGGATAAGTTGGTTAAAATGAGGGGTAAACAGAATAATTTTCATTCCTTTCGGAACTTTAAAGGAGGACCTCCCGCTTCTTCTTCTTCCACAAAGCAGGAAGGACATTTTACCCAATCTAAGTCAGTCTGGAGACCCAATCAGAACTGGAATAAGGGTAAACAATCCAAAAAGCCAGCTGCTGCTCCCAAAACAGCATAAAGGGGTGGCCCCCGATCCGGGACCGGATCTAGTAGGGGCAGACTCTCTTTCTTTGCCCAGGCTTGGGCAAGAGATGTTCAGGAACCCTGGGCACTAGAAATAGTGACCTACGGTTATCAATTGGAATTCAAGGACTTTCTCCCAAGAGGGAGATTTCATCTTTCAAAGATGAAAAAAAAGAGAGGCATTCTTACGCTGTGTAAAATACCTTTTTTCTATGGGAGTAATTTGTCCAGTTCCAAAATTGGAACAGGGACAGGGGTTTTACTCAAATCTATTTGTGGTTCCCAAAAAAGAGGGAACGTTCAGACCCATCTTAGATCTCAAGTGTCTAAACAAATTTCTAAGAGTTCCATCATTCAAGATGGAGACAAAACGAACAATTTTACCAATGATTCAGGAAGGTCAATATATGACTACCGTGGACTTGAAGGATTCTTACCTTCATATTCCTATCCACAAGGATCATCATCAGTTTCTAAGGTTTACCTTCTTGGACAAACATTATCAGTTTGTGGCTCTTCCCTTCGGGTTGGCCACAGCACCCAGAATCTTCACAAAAGGTTCTAGGGTCTCTTTTGGCGGTTCTCAGACCGCAAGGCATAGCAGTGGCACCTTATCTGGACGATATTCTGATCCAGGCGTCAACATATAATCTGACAAAATCTCACACGGACACAGTGTTGTCTTTTCTGAGAACTCACGGCTGGAAGGTGAACATAGAGAAGAGACAAGGGTTCCTTTCTTGGGAACTCGGTAGCCATGAAAATATTTTTGATGGAGGTCAGAAAATCAAAGATTCTAAATACTTGCTGAGCACTTCAGTCCATTCCTCGGCCATTAGTGGCTCAGTGTATGGAGGTAATTGGATTAATGGTAGCAGCAATGGACATTGCTTGCTTTTATCTCAGACCACTGCAACTGCATGCTCGGACAGTGGAATGGGGATTATGCAGATTTATCTCCTCAGATAAATCTGGATCAAGAGACCAGAAACTCTCTTCTTTGGTGGTTGTCTCCGGATCATCTGTCCCAAGGGACTTGTTTCCGCAGACCCTCGTGGGTGATAGTGACAACGGATGCCAGCCTTTTGGGCTGGGGTGCAGTTCGGAACTCCCTGAAGGTATAGGGTGTTTGGACTCAAGTGGAGTCTCTACTTCCAATCAATATTCTGGAACTGAGAGCAATATTCAATGCGCTTCAGGCGTGGCCTCAGTTGGCTTCGGCCAAATTCATCAGATTCCATTCGGACAACATCACGACTGTGGCATATATCAATCATCAGGGGGGGAACAAGGAGTTCCTTAGCGATGATAGAAGTATCCAAGATAATCCGGTGGGTGGAGGCCCACTCTTGTCATCTGTCAACGATCTACATCCCAAGAGTAGAGAACTGGGAAGCGGATTTTCTAAGTCAACAGACTTTTCATCCGGGGGAGTGGGAACTTCACCCAGAGGTATTTGCCTCATTGATTCTCAGATGGGGCAGACCGGAATTGGATTTGATGGCATCTCGACAGAATGCCAAGCTAATCAAACAGGAGAGAGCTTCAGTGATCCTGATAGCGCCTGCTTGGCCACGCAGGACTTGGTATGCGGATCTAGTGGACATGTCCTCTCTGCCACCGTGGAAACTTCCATTGAGACAGGACCTTCTCATTCAAGGTCCTTTCTAACATCCAAATCTAATTTCTCTGCAGCTGACTGTGTGGAGATTAAACGCTTGATTTTATCAAAGCGAGGATTCTCTGATTCGGTCATCAATACTTTGATACAGGCTAGAAAGCCTGTCACTAGAAAAATCTATCATAAGATATGGCGTAAATATCTTTATTGGTGTGAATCCAAGGGTTACTCATGGAGTAAAGTTAGGATTCCTAGGATTCTGTCTTTTCTCCAAGAAGGATTGGAGAAAGGGTTATCAGCGAGTTCCTTAAAGGGACAAATTTCAGCTTTGTCAATTCTGTTTCACAAACGTTTGGCAAATGTACCAGATGTTCAGTCTTTTTGTCAGGCTCTATCTAGAATTAAGCCTGTATTTAGACCCATTACTCC